>NW_026852791.1:0-97779 GCF_026571515.1 Ruditapes philippinarum
GAAAAGAGCTTACAAAAACCTTGGTGGAAATCCTAATCTTTTCGGAATTTATGGAAGATATGGCGTGTAAAAGGAAAAGGCAATGGAATAAATGCGAAGTAGCGCCAGACATATGAAACAAAATTCAAATTTGAATTTTAAGCAAGCTAGAAAACTTTTTGGGACAAGACTGTTCAAAAAACGAAAACGTGAACATTGGCGAATAAAAACACAAGTGCAATTTACTTGAATCAATGTGATAAATAAACAGCCTTTGTGAAATTCTGGAAAACCCATCGGGAAAATAGGAGTTGGAAATGAGAGAAAAAATGAAATCCCAATGGAAACAACGCTAGCAGACGGAAGCATTTACGACATCACAAAAGAAAGTTCTTGACCAATTGGAAAGATGCTTTTAAAGTCACTATTTACAAACAATTATGTATAATGGAAGCATAACGGATAATATAGATGCGTCAAATACAGGCACGTTTTAATAGTGGATATACCAAAGAAGGCATATCAATTTAATGGAAGTAGAAAGAGCGGTCAAATCTTCTTAAATTTGAATAAAGGCAATGGGCAATATGAGGGTCCCCGGCGGAAGCTATTACATCCCTCACATGCATCGACTATTTACATAAACTATTTTGTGTTTGGGTTTCGCCCAAACAGAAAGATACCTAAAGGTTGGGGTTTGAACGGAATAATTACACCACGTTGTTAAAAAACCCAACTGCTTGATAAAACTTATCCTGAAATTATAGAGGGGATAACTGTAAACTTCTGCTGTTATACAAAGCTTACTGCTCCGTATAAATAAGTTTAGTTTAAGTGGTGTGAGGATTAAATAGTCTCGGACTCACAAAACGGATTTCGAAACGAAAAGAAGCACCGTTGACCACCTTATCGAAAACAGACGGATATATTGAAACAGGAAAAAAACTAAACATCGACTTTTGTGTGCTTTGGGTCCCGATTTAAGCAAAGCCTAAATGACAGGATTAAGAGACAAACCCTTTGGCATAAAATCAGAAACTCGGTGTTAAAGGTAACATGTTACTTGCAATCAAAATCTTTATACAAGGGATGTGCGATGTGCGGGTGAAATTTAATAATTAAAAACAACTGAATGGTTCCCAAGTAGACATTGGCTTGAAGCAAGGGTGTCTGCTTTCCACGACAGCAATTTAAAACATTTACATTGATTGAAACCTTAGTAAACAACTAGAAGAATTGAACATTGGGTATAAATATAGATGGACAACTATTTGCCAAACCTCCTCTATGCTGACGACTTAGCCCAAAGCCGAAAACGAAGAGCAACTTCAAGTAATGATTAAGAACCCCCCCCCTTGCCTGGGGCGTGGTTAAAATCGAAACAAACATGACGCGGTGAATATTGATAAAAAAAGGCGGTGCATTTCCGTAAAATACAAGTAATAAGAAGTAACTTTTTGGTTCAAAATAAAATAAATCTTAAATAGACCTACGTGGACCGATACAAATAACCTCGCTTGAATGTTAAATGAAACAATGGACTAACCACAAATAGCTAAGTAGTAGCCGAACGCCTGCCATCGATCGCTTGGATTACTAAAAGCAAATTTCAAAAGTGGATGGGAGGAATGCCATTTAATGTGTTCACCAAACTTTAATGAACAGTAATGGTGTGGCCCGTTAATTAGTTATGGTGCCGCGGTATGGGGCACCCCCAGAGAGTTTCTTCTTCAATTAACGCCTGTACATCACCGGGCATGCAGATTTTACCTAGGGAGTGGGCAAGTACACGTCTAATGCAGCGGTGACGGGAATAATGGGGATGGATACCACCACAGATACGTCAATGGAAGTCAGTTATTGGCCACTGGTTTTCCGGCTTAAATGCTATGGACAAAAAGTTAGACTTAACAACCATATTTTTCCAAAGTGGTCATTTAGTTAAAAGAGGCCCGTATGAAAAACTGGTGTTTTAGTCTTGAAAAAACTTGTAACGCGCGCATGGCTCTAAAATTTACATAAAAAACGCAATATATCTAACTCCAAGTTGCAACAAGAAAACAAATTTTAATAAAAATACAATCGTTTTTTGTTTAATGAATTTTTAAAGGGCTAACTGGCAAAGATGTAATAAACTCATGAATACGGGAGTTAGTGGCAAAAATGGAGGTAATAAATTAAGACACTACCCGAACATTTAAAAAGAGGAATATAAAAACAGAAAACATATATTAAAGTGAAATTTTATCAAGAAGGTCACAGAAGTGGCTTTGGCCCGAAATTTGGAACTGGGGTAGCCCCTCTCAAAATAGAACTGGTCGCTATAATAGTTACCAATTGACAAAGACCTAATGTTTTCAACTGCAACACATGTATTGAAGATGAGATTCATGTATTTAATCCATTGTTCTTTTATATGACACAATTAGACAAGAGTTATATAGGAAAAGGCATGAACCAGAATCAAGATTTTCCATTGTAAGTGAGTCAGAACAGTTTTGGGTCTATCTATTGTCAAATGCCCGATATTGTTTAAATATACGGCCCCAGAGCCCTGCTCTAATATTTACAAGAAAGACGTAAAAAGTTGTTACAAATTGCATGGTGATATTTGCTTAATTTTTTTAAAAATGAAGTTTATAAGTTTTAATGGTAAAATATATCTATTTTTCACGGGTTTGACATGTTTAAAAAAGTATTTTTTAATAATGTCTTAATTTAATGTTTAATAACGAAGTCGTTTAAGGTTTAGTTTTTAAAATTTCCAAGAATGAGAAATGTTTTTTTTATATGGTAATGGATATGCAATATTTCTCTAAAATTAGTCCTCTCAAAGCTCTTTTGAGTGGTTTTTTGTACATTACTTGCATTTTTATCTTATTTTATTTGTATTTAATATGTTATATATTACAAAAGGAGACTTAAATAAAGTATCTGTTGTTGCGTAACATTAGCTGAAATTAATATCCTGGTTAACCGAGTTTTTAAAGTAATACGGAAATAAATACAAAGAAAACTTACATATCTTTTTCTTTTAGGTATCGTTGGTAATGTTCTTAACGCCATTGTCCTACTATCGCTCAAATATTGGGACCCCTTTAAAACCGGTAAAAAATTTGAGATTGCAATGCCTCCAAGTAAATTGTCATGGAAAAACGCTAGAACTTCTTTTTCCTTTATAAAACGATAATATTATGGTTCCTGAATCTTGCCGTGTTCATTTAATCAATGTATTTAATATACTGACAACATCTAATCTTTTTAATGAACTCAATTCGTTTTCAAAACAAATCAATTTAAAACTGACCAGTTTTTTAAAAATAGATGTGGAAAAATATGCCGCAAACCCACGCCAACACTCACAGGGCATGCAGTCGCGCGCACATGCATATGAATTATTACATTTATATTCGTACCTAAATATCTTAGATATTTAAATTATTAAATGTTCCGTAGCAGTGCTATAAGTATTAAATTATATTATCACACGAGTTATACTTTAAATGCTTTTAAACATAAATTTAAGAAGAATATAAATACTTTGCAATACAAATTAAAGCTTATAATGTACCACATTTGGGGCTCCATAAATGGGTCTGTTACTGTAAACCCTGTCTTAAGACTCAACTTTCCCCAGGTTTGTTGTTCAATAAAAACAACTCTTTCAATTATATACTTATAGTGAGAAAACGTAACAGTTTTTCCATTTGTCAACATTTATCAATTAGAAAAAGTTATTTAAATGGATTCTGAGAAAAAAATATGTAAATGGACTAACAAAGTAGGAAAGCGGAATTAAAACAGATATATTTTACTATACTATTACACGAATCCAATTATTTAAATATATTTTTTTAATTTTGCAAAACCAAGTTTTACAAACGAAAATAAGTGTTCATAATTACTCTGTTTAAAAACCATTTGAAAATTTTTTAAGATAAGACATTTTAATGATATCTTTACACTAACTGCATTTTGATAATAATGCAGCATACATTTAGAATTCATATGTATACTTATTTATCCGAAAATTTTTAAAAATTATTTTAAACTAAAATTTTTGTGAAGTGAACAAAGGGAAGTAATTTACACAATTGTACATAAGCACTCCAAAATCCAGGTTTAACTAACCATCGAAATGTCTAATAATGCAAAAAAGCCCTCACTGCGTTGTCATGCAGGCAGAAATAGGGTGAAAAATACGGCAACCCAGTAAATTAATCACCGCATAACATTAAAATTTTTTAAAATTAAACATTGAATTCTTTTACTTTTATTTAAAATCCTATTACATTTTTCTCAAGTTTTATTTTCTTGAAAAATTATTTTTGGCTCATCTTAAGACATGCATTTCTAAAAGCAAAACCTAATCATAGTATGAATGAAACATTTTCTTAGAACAATAAAACACCGAATACTGATTTTAAACCTTTTTCTGCATGCCCCCGAGACTTTTAAGCGTGTACCTAAGCCTTTTCTTGAGGATTGATTAGGCCGTCGTTCCTTGTCAGTAAAAATAAGTCATTCTGTGATCTTGTGTGATGAAAATTTACAAGAATTATAAAAAAGGAATTACATTTATCATTTTAAAACTATAACTTAATATTTAAAACACTAATCTATACAAATGCTTAAAAGGTCTGATCGAATTTTTAAGGTGGTAAGTAGTCAATAGTAAAACGTCCTGTAACATAGAGAAAATCTGAATCAGCAAAATAAAGCCGAAAACGTCAAAAAATTGAAAATTAATGCAGACTCGAGTTTGATTGCGCCTTTTGAAGCCGGTAGTGGTGATTTTGCCCAAGCTACGTCCACGGACGCTCAAAAGCCCTTATTCAACATTTTGTCATGAAAATAATTAACAAGCCGCAGATGTCTTTTATAACGGCGTTAAAAAACATTTTAAGCTAATTAATGAACACATTCTGTTTTTTTCTGAAAATCGGCGTAAAGTCCCCGGATATTGGCGTTTTTCCTCTTAAGAGAAAATAAAATTGCCAATCACTATATAAAATGGAATTTTTTTTAAATGGGGGATCAGAGGTAAAGAAGCCCATATCACGAACAAACCTCAAAAGACAAAATTAAAAAGTAAAGGCAACAATCCTAAAGAGAAATTTTAATAGTATTTTTAAGTAGGAAATTCTGGAATGCCGCCCAATAAAAATATATATCAAACAACGAGAACTAAAATTACCATAAAAAACCCAACATTAATGTCGTGCAGCCGATTTTTCCCAGGATCCCGGAAATATAAACTTGGTTAGTGAACGTTGGGACCATTTTACGGATCCCACAACGACACCAACTATTGGTGTGACAATAAATATGGAAAAAAAAAACCGAAATCGCCCAAAGTGATAAATTGAAAATATTCAAGGCTCGTTTGATGGAGCCTGTTTAAAAAGACAGTAGGTGGTAATTTCAAATTTACCGTCTACGACCCGTTGCATCGTCAAGAATATTCAAACATTGGCCCTTTGGGATAAAAAATAATTATTTTGGTAATAATAAAAACCGAAACCTATGACAAAACCATGCTTTGTTTGATAGAAAGAAATTTAACACATACAATTATTTGTGCAAAGAAAAGCATACCTGATTTTGAAAGTACAAATCCATTTTTTTAATCGCTATTTCTTCCGCGTCCCTAATGACATTTCAGCTTTCATTTAAGCCCACTCATTACTGTATTTTGAGAACACTTTGCAATTTAAAAACTGATTCAGTAAAACTACGGTAAATGAACACATTAAGACAATTATTTTTGGATCCGGGTTGTTCAAATTTCACCATATTAAAAAAACTCTGATATCGTAAAGTGATAAAAGGAATGGATATATTTACCTAAATATGGATAAATAAAAAAAAGCATAAGCAATAATTTTAAATATATTTGAGAGGTTAGTCCATGGTTAACTGCAGCCCCTAATCTATGCCATTAAAAACACTAAACCATGAAAGGTAATAAAAATCATTGCGTTTGAACAAGGGTTTTCTGGGTAAAATATGATGAAACAAGATTAACAAGGAAAAAGGCGGCGTTTTCAAATTCTTATTATTGAATATCAATACATATGATAAAATAACAATCAAAAACGTAATAGAACTGAGTATTCGAATATGATACGTGATTGGTCAAAAGGAGATAATAAACCTTTATACCTACTTTTTAAGGCACAACAAAAAAGCTTTCGAAGTCGGAATAAGGACCCATCATGTACCTTAAAAGAGTTAATTTTGAAAGTAATTTACCTACATACAATGTTTCCACTAGCCCAAAATATTTAAATTTTTGAGCCCAAAATTAATGTACAGTAATTGAGACAATAATTTAAAAGAAGGTAAAGCCCTTAAAAGGCTAGATTGGGCCCCCCTCTAGCAAAGGGCTGCTTACAAGACGTTTTCGTACTAGCGGGCTCACGCAACAATAGTACACCATCCTTTTCGAACGCCCTTACTTTGGTAGGGCCACCTCCCCTCGGCTTTTAGTCAGGAACCCAACGGAGTTTAACTTCATGCAAGCTAAGTCGTGGCGCCGCCTTAATACGTAATTCCGCAGCTGTAGAAAACATGAGTCACAACTTCACTAATAGACTACTTACTTCAAACACAATACATATATTGATATAATCTCTTTCATATTCCATAACTTGAAATCCATTTTTAAAATCATTTAACATAAATTGCATTCTTTAATTGTGGGTGTCAACCTCCTTATGAAAAGATCAGTTTCTGACATTTACATGAGGATACTAATTAAAGCCCTTTTCATATTAATTCATTATTTTCAATTGAGATCATCTGTTCTAGGAATAAGAACGTTTTTCAATATTTATAAGCTCAATTGCTGACTTCTAAATTTTCTGACGTTCACCACAAACAGAAAAATTTTTAAAAGCCTGTTATATTAATCAGTATCATATTGATGTGTGACTTAAATGTTTAATTACAATTATTACTGCACATAGCAAATTTTTACATCCTGATTACTTTTACACTATGGGAATAATATATGTTTGCGTTAATTATTTTATTTTCAAAAAAATGTCATTCCCGTTTTTCCTGTTGTGGAGAAATCCCTTCTTCCGGCTCAACGTTTTTGGTCCTGCAAGAAATAACCGAAGTAACCATATATTTCGGATAATCAATGATATATACTATCTTTAACGTTTTACCTATTATCCAATTTAAAACAATTAAAACGTTAGCCGTTTCTATAAATAATTAAATAGTAAATAATAATAAATTAATAATAAAATTATAATAAAACTAATAAATATAAAGACAATTTTCCATCGACAATAATTATTAAATTATACTCACAGAAATTTGGAAACATATATAATTTATTATAAATCACTAATAACAAATAATAAATAATTATTATTAATTATAATATAAGTAATTTCTTAGAAAACCCTCTGGCAAATAGGTGATCAATAAAACAATAACCCTCTGGCAGCGAAAGGGTAATACTTTATTGTTTAGGGCGCTAATAAGCCTGCCTGTTATTCACACACCCCCACCTTATTTTCCATAAAAATCTTAACTTCCGCTCCGCGTTCCCGGCTTATTTATATGTTTTTCGCGAACGTGTTAAACAGCGGAGGCGCGGAGCGAAAACACTCTTTTTAAGCAGAGGTGCGATACGAGTTTTACTGTAATGTATTAAAACGGCGGGGGCGCGGAGAGATACATGCTAATTAGCGGAACGCAAAGGACGAAAAGTCGAGATTTTAAACTAACTAAACCGGTGGCGTGATGTGCGAAAATTAGGCTTTTTCGGCTGGGCCGTGGGACAGATTTTAATAAAAATAAAACAATCGCCCTGCGTGGGCGTGGAGCGAAATTTTGAAACATACAACGGCGAACCCGAAGCAAATGCCAATATTGCCCCGCGGGGCGCGGAGCGAGATGTAAGAAATAAAATGACAGCGACACGGAAGCAAAAACACGCTTACTTAGCTTAGTTTAAAATGAATATAGTAAACGGGCGGGGGCCCTTCATTTTACTTGTTAATTTCTCGACTATTTGCTTGGCGGTCGTGGGCCGAGAGAAAAAATAATGAATATGGATACACTCCGAAAGAAAGACGGCACATTTATGCCGATAAGAAATTTGAAAAAAGTTTTTGGGGGAAAAGAATAACATACCACATTTGCTTCTTTTATTTTAAAGGATATATAGTATATTTAGAAATAAGAAATGTATAATATATATACCATTCCTTACCTAAACTTTGCTTTGTACAATAATTACAACATTTACTGTTTCCTAATACTGTATTCGTGTTCATTTTTAAGTAAAAACTTCCAAAAATTAAGGGATGACCGCGAACCAAAAATTATTTTAAAACTATTTTATTCAATGATATATGCTGTCAGTAATGTCCTTAAACTAAAATCTTGATATACAATAACAAGGAGAACAAAGGTCCATTTAACATTTTTAAAATGCCATAAATTATCTCAAAGGGGTTTCAAAATTTACAAACTACTACTTAAATTGGTTTGGCTTTGTATCATTATCATTAAGAGATACCAAATTAATTCAACTCAGTCAAGTGAGTTGTATTGTACGACAGAGAAAATATCAATTTAACGAAATTAATAAAGCTTGTTTTTATATTTAGTGGTTAAATTTCACACCTTGTATATATGAGTATTCGTATGATTGTGGTGCTTGCGCGTGACCACGTGTGGTATGGGGTCAAATAAAGTGTTTGCAAAAAGGCAATAATGCAAAAAATTATTTTTGTTTAAAAGTAACCCTTTTGGTTTGGAAAATGAAAGTTAATAAAATTTCTTTCAAAGACGGGTACAAACGGCCCGAATTTAAAAATTCCTGGGGAATTTTACCCCCCACTAAAAACCACCCTTTCCCCTTGGGCAGAAATTTTTGATATGGTTGTAAAAAACGTTGGGTGTTTGGGTTTTTTTAAAAACAGTTGAGTGGGGGAAACTGTAAAAGTATCTTTCAGGACTGTCTAAAAATAAGTGATTTGGGAAATTGGGAAAAAAATCAAGGGATGATAATTTGAAAAAGTATTTTAAAAACATAGTTTTTTCGGTTTTCCTAATTTTTAAAAAGGGGTAGCATAAAATGCAAAACAGTTAAAAAAGGGGTTTTTTTTGTTAGTTTAAAGGGGGTTTAAGTTATTTTCCCCCAAAAAAAGGGGGGGGAAAACATTTCAATCAATTTTATTTAAAATTTAAATTGGGGTGGTTTTTAGAGTTCCACCTTTAAATTTTTTATGGAAATTTATACCTATATTAATTTGTTCTAAAAAATCCCTTTTAAAAATTTCAACGTATTTTAAAAAGCCCAAATTTTTAAAAAAAACAACTTAAATTTAAAGCAGTTATCATGTGGCGGGAAAGGGTGGCTGAGGTAGTTGGCGGACAAAGGTTGTTAAGTTATAAACAACATAACCGTTGCAATTTTTTACTTGCAATCTATTCAGTCTATCACAGCAATCATCATTACCCCGTATACATATATCTACCTCCGTTGTTCCGTTGTAATAGCTTGGAATTAAACCTTAAAGTACACAGCATTTTAGCACATAAATAAATTGATGTATAAAATTGATGTATGACAAAGATTCCGAAACATAAAAGGTTTCTTAATATTCGTTTGATCCTTTTGAAAATATTATACTGTTTAGTGAAACTGTTAAGGGTTGAGGCGGGTGTTTATGTATTATTTTCGTAATTTCTGATGTACAAACCTAAGAATAACGAGCATACAATTTTTACCATAAAATATTTTTTATTGTTCTTACGTGGTCCTCGTTATACTATAAACTTTATCTTTTGGTCACATTCTTTATGAACTTAACTTTAAAGTCTAAAATGATTTATTACTTTGACATTGAGAAGATATTCTAGAAACCTTTGATGACACTGAATAACTTATTAGATTTAAGTTTCATTATATATTTGTCTTTTCTATGACACGTGATTTTAAATTTATACCTTGCATCCAGGCCTGTTGATCAGTTCCACATTCTCTACCAGACGGACATCTAGTTGCCATTAGACCTTCGTCAGACCCGGTAAATCTTGTCCATCCTGGATTAATTACGTCACAGATAGTGCTATCTGCAGGTTTAAGTACATGCCCCAATGTCATTGAGGTATCGTTTATCGATTGGTAGAAATAGCATGGGTCTTGCAGACTCCCTACTCTGTCTGTTTATTATAAAGACATGGACTTAATTGTTTTGCAACCATTATGAGTTTTACTGCATTACAAGTGATTCCGATTTCTGGATTGAATTGTAATTTGTCTTGGATAAATTGATATTTTTGTTGGTGTTTAGAAAATGTTCAATAATAATAATAATAATGATAATGATAATAATAATAATAATTATTATTATTATTATTATAATTATATTAATAATGATAAAACAAAAATAAAAAAAACATCTAGACCCCACTGTTTATACTAACAAATAAGTGCAGGTGTTAACTTCTTCATTTATTAGACCTCCATTATTGTGCCTTATATTTCTAGACGTAAGTAGTAATAATGGATCTACTGATGCCATACCACTTTCATTAAATTATTATATCAAAATATCTTTTCGTTTTTTTATTATGGTGAAAAAATACAATTTCATGCAGTTAGATCATCAAAATGTCAATGCGTTTTCCGTTCGAATCATCATCTTCAGTAAAGTAAAGCTTTCAATTCAATTTATTTTAAACATGTATTTCAAAAGATAAAGCACTTACTATTCACCAGTATCCAATCAACAATCATTGTGAACACTACGCCATTCAATCGAAGTACGCTCATTTCCGAAACAAACAATATTCAAGTCATAAGAAAATAAGATAGTGAAATGAGAGATGGTTGTTATAATTATTACTAATATATGAACATCATCATTAGCAACCAAACAGTTGATGAATTTCTAAATAAAAAAATATTGTCTTAAGTTGTGAAGTTTGTTGATTAGTAAAGTATTAAAGATCTATATTTGAAATAACACTATAAACAATCTTATAGACCATATATTTTTAATTCAAGATCATTCTAGAGATCGAAGAAGAAATAATTTTCCTTATCTTATAAATAATGTTTGATTTACTTCATGGGACAATATTTTAAGCGGTATGGCGTTTATTTGCTTATCCCTACATTCTCAAGTAAAACTTAGGACTGCATTTTACATGATCGTAATTCATACCCTAAATAAATCATGACTAAATATATAGGCCTACTCAAAGAACAGTCTTAATAGTTTATGCTTATCATGTGTCAGTCATTGTATTGTAATAATAATAATAATAATAATAATAATAGTAATAATAATAATAATAACTGAAATAATAATTATGACACTGAATAAACTGTAGTCACTTGCAGTCTTGCACACATATTTTTTTTTAAGTTTAAATGACATTATTAAACTAAATCAGCAAAGCTTAACATTGATGATTTATAAACTCAAGTCAATACATGATCCTCAGAAATTCCAAAAATGTATAAATAATAATAATAACAACGACAACAACAAAGACTTTATTTAACGAGATAACTCATTTGAACAACATATGAGCCGCGCCATGACAAAACCAACATAATGGATTTGCGACCAGCATGGATCCAGACCAGCCTGCGCATCCGCGCAGTCTGATCAGGATCCATGCTGTTCGCTTACAAACCCTTTAACAAGTAGAGAAACTGATAGCGAACAGCATGGATCCTGATCAGACTGCGCGGAAGCGCAGGCTGGTCTGGATCCATGCTGGTCGTCAATCCACTATGTTGGTTTTGTCATGACACGGCTCATATCAATCTTCAACGAGGCTCCAACAAGGAACAATATAAATTTAACATATTCAAACTATTAAAATAAATGCTTATGCATACATGAGATAGTCAATATGTATACATCGATGTGTGATACTATCTCAAGTTTAAGGAGGACTTAGCAGACTTGGTATAATCAGGAAGGCCTTTCCAAATACAATATCCAGAATAAACAAAAGACTAACGAAATTGTTCAGTATTCGGTCTAGGTGTGTAAAGACTAAAATCAGATGATGAACGCAAATTGCGAGTATGAACATCTGACTATAAAATGATATTATTCAATAAATAGGAAAGTGTCTGATTATAAACTAGTATTATCTTAAATATATTACACATGCTAATAGCTATTTGAAAAACAACCCTCTACTAAAAAGTCATCCAGCGGAGTTTAGAAAATAGTTCAGCAGATGGAGTGTCATAATCTTCAATGTAAGGAATCTATTCAACTACCTTATGTTAGGTGGATGGTTCTGATCTGGTACCTTGCTCATGGCTGAAATAAAGGCCGGTTGCAACCGATGTTTCCCACACTTTATGCTTGAAAGTCGCTATGCGACCTTTACACTTGCCTTGTTTAGTATGCATTTTAGTAAGAATTACACGCAACATAACTGATCGCGTCTGCCAACTGTATCCATTGTTCTCAAAAGTGCTCAAATTCTTATGCAACCGGATTTTTATGTAAAACTGTGTTCGCCATATCCAAAATACATTTTAAACGTTTGCTGCATATGAAGAGATAGACAATAAACAAAGCAGGAGCACGCTTAACACGCTACATAATGACAATGATATATTTTTATGTTAATTTATTTAATTTCAAATAGGCTAATAAACTCACAAGGACAACATATATCACATGACAGAGTAATGTATGATATTGATAATGATACGTCTCGTTTTCAATCATAAATATATATACAATGAAGTTTTAAAACCTCATTTCAGTAAGAAGACCGTTTCAACGTTTCATTCATATAGGGGTTATATACATGTATATGATGGACCGATCATCGTGTGGAATGAAGTCAGCATTAATATGTTGATTCTATCAAGATTTATACCGACTTGAAAATATCAGCTTTACTTAAGTGAACAAGGAATTAATCCACAACGGATTTATAACGTAATAAAACACTTTTGAAATAAGGTAGGAACTCTTATGATAAATTTAAGCTATGAGGGATTTAAAATGAAAATATGTGATTTATATACTAGGATTAAACTGACTGTCAATGAGTAAGCAATAATTCATTTGCCGAAATGGCGCATTTGCAAACAGAAGGATATGTACTTAGACTGACAAATTGCTACTATTGAGAGAGCATAAGAAACAAAACGTAAGCACAAGTACAATGAATCATCGAGAAAACCCCATTGAATGTGTCATCATTCTTTTAAGATTTACTTGAATAATTTATATTTCAGTTTTATGGGACCTTATAAGTCCGAAATGGAAAGTGAAGATGCGACATAATGTGTAGATTTATAGCGCAAACAAACATAAATCTAAACACTTGAAGAAAATTTGACACGCAGAAAAAAACTGAATATGTTTCATTGTATGCTATATAAACATTGTAGCTGAACCTGTTCTGCATTATCATCTACGATACAATGGCTATCAAATACGTGATATACATAGTTTTGGCTATTTGCATTACATTGGAAATTTCCAGTTCGAGCGGTGATTATACAGTGTTATATCAGTTTTTACATTCAGTTATTTATCTATTTCTTTTGTTGCGTTTAAGAACAGAACATATTTTATTTTTATTTTTTATCTTTTTATCTTGTTTATTTATACATCGTAATACAAAATATAAACAATTGTTCAATATTATACTAATATAAACCACAAGATCGTTTCTGACAGAACAGACATATCCCTTTCAAATTAATATAGAGGATGAATTACTAATATATAAAGTTGTATCTATTATATCTAAAGTATTTCTATGAGACATCACATTTCTTACTCACGGTGTAGAAAGACGACCTTCCGTTAGCCAGCTTGATGGCTTCTTTACATGGACGACTCTTAATTTCGATCAAATTTGATCTGAACACAAAGTTCCGATGGGAAGGTAATTGAAATTAGTGACTCTTTAATAACTATTTCGCAAAGGTCGGAATAATATTCAATTTTTCTAAGATTTTTAAATCATGTTATGATAGAATCTCCTTTGCTTTGCTTTTAGTTTCAAGAGACGTCGTGCTTTTGTTAGACTCATCTGATGATTACAGATCTAAATACTTTGAACTTGAAAAGCAATTTGCAATAGATGTTATCGAAGGAATCTACAACCAAGATACCAGAATTGGCGTTTATACTTTTGGACGAAAATCTCATGCCCAATTCAATTTAGATCTTTACAGTGACATTGATCAAATGCGATATGCAATAAATCACATGTGGTACAGTACCGGCAATGGTAATCTTGAAGATGCCATTGACTATACAATAGATAATGCATTCAACGAGCTGTCAGGCAATCGAGGATGTGTTCCAAACGTACTTGTTATTTTAACCCATAAAGCTGTTACTGATCCTGGGCGGTTAGCGATAATCGATGAGAAGCTTAGACTTAACATCATTCGAGCATTTGTACTGCAGTTTACAAGCAATGCGAGTGCAGATTTCATACCAATTACAGGCGAATCCTCTCGTATTATCAATGTTCAAGGTTTAGCTCATCTTAACAAAGAATCGTCGACGATCATTCAGAAAATTGGTTCAGGTATGTTCATAAGGCAAATAATACAATATACTGTTAGACATTTGAATAGCTTTCACTGTTAGCAATTAAAGAAAAACGTCAGATTATCGCTAGTTTTTTTAAATGGTAAACTTAGCAAATCGTTAGTCAAGTGTATACAAACATAATTAAAGCTAGTATTAAATACTTACTTATCATCATCTAAATCACCTATATTTGCAGAAACAGACCAAACTGAACTTAGTAATTAGGAAGAAAAGATATATCGAAACTTAAATATTTCAATCATACTTTTGTATTAAAATTAAACTATTAGTTTTTTTTACTAATGTTTCCAAACTTTGAACTTTTGAAAACGTGAAGCTTTCAAAATATTGTTGTTTTTTAAATTTTAGTGATTCTAAAACTTTATTACAGAACTGAATATATATATATTTCTTTTTAAACTAGATTTGCCTCGATCAGGCTGTGGACAATTGACCACTTGGACTGCTTGGTCAGATTGCAGTTCAACCTGCAATTTCGGTCAAAAATTTCGAACCAGGGAATGTGTAAAGGATCACGATAATGATACAGACTGTATCGGACTTCTGTCTGACGAAAATACATGTACTGTAACCACATGCTCAGGTATCTTTATATTTAAGAATGTGAATGGCAATTCGAGAATATTTGATTAATCTACTATAATTTTTATAATAAATGTTTAATCGATTTAATGTATGATTATCATAATAAAATAAAATGCATTGTTATTGTCATTTTCTCATAGTTGATGGTGCGTGGAGCTACTGGGGAAGTTGGGCAGGTTGCTCTAAATCATGCGATACGGGAGTTCAAACCCGATTTAGGACATGTACTATGCCTGAACCATACAGTGGCGGAAAGGTTTGCGAAGGTGTTTCGACAGAATCCAGAAATTGCAATGATTGGCCTTGTCCTGGTTAGATAAACTTATCATATCAACGATTATGATCAAAACGTCTTAAGACAAGAAAAATCATAACAAAAACTTAAACATGGCGTCGATGTTTGTCAATCTTTTCGTTATGGTCCATTTTCTTAGAATCAATGAAAAGATTTTCACTTTAAACACTTAGTATACTGTATACTTGTTAATTGTCTTTAAGATTATTTTGTGTTCTAAATTTTTTTTATGGAAAGTTATTCCCCCTTTTCAACTTATATTGTAAGCCATGTTAAACTTTTTTGTTAAAGTCTATTTACTCAGAAACTACAAAAAATATTTATCACTTCAGTCTTTATATACGTGTTTACTATCAAAATATGAACACATTCAAAAAGGTTACATAATCCTTGAAATCTTGCATAGTTTGCCCCCCTTTTTACATCATTTTTCTTCCACGGTCTATATCTCAAAAACTGTCCAAGATAATAACTTCAAACGTGAAATACTGGTTACATTTTTAAATTGGAATGCATTTTTATAGGGCAAATAAACTTGACGTACTTGTTTACAAGGAAATTTGAAATGCATTTGTTAGGGACAGATAATAATGAAAGCCATATTTACTTAATTATTTTCTCTTCTTTTTGTTTTGGCTTAAACTATCAGCCATTTTCTCACAACAATATCAACATCAAACTTGAAATATTTGTAATCTATTAAGGGCGGGTGAGTCTGCAAAGCACATGATTTACAGAAATATTCCCCATTTTCTATGTTGATTTTTTTAAACTATCCAGCACTGAGAAAAGTGGAGAACGCTGTCCACAGACAAGTTTTGCAATTCCTTTGTTTTATTTCTATTATAATGTTATTTAACTGAATTAATAGATCTTTAAGGGTTTGAGCATGTTAGGCAATGCATTTGCTTAAGGTTAATCGATCCAAATGTTAACTTTTCTTCGTCTTCATATGCATAATATACGCAGAGTCAGGAAATACACCTGTAATACAAAATGATACAATGAAAGTAATGAATTATTTTTGCACACTGAACTGTAGAATACTGTAGTTTTCTGTCATTTCAGATTGTTCTAAGACATGTCCTTCGGGGGGACAATTATCATCTGATTGCCAACTTTGTTTGTGTGCTACTATAACACTATTTGGCCGTATAACAGATGATAACAATTCAACTGTAGAAGGCGCAAATATTTATCTCGGGTCCAGGAGAAACGAACCGATTGCTTCAACAGATAGCTTTGGAAAATATCGTGTCGATGGTGTTTGTATCATGAATGAAGATATCATAATTCAAGGAAAACGTTATGTTGAGCTAAGAGTCCTTCCATTCGAAGTAAATGTAACACATTGGAGAATGGACGCTATCATCGAAAAGAAAGGTAAACGTTATCTAGATGCATGTTTCGAAAATAACAAAAAATAAAATAAAAGAAGAACAAAAACTTATTGTTCTCATTAGATTTTTTATAATTTTTATCATTACTTAAAACATAATTATTTAGATAATAAACTAAAAATATTTGCTAAGCTGCGTTGAAAAGTAGCAAAAATTTCACATTTGATCGAAAAAGAAAGTATTCCTAACCATTAAAAAACTTAATGATGACAATCATAACCAAACTGACGCTCCAATACTTTTCGTTTTGTAGCGTTAAGTAACGGGCGAACACGATTTCACGATAAGACATTTTATACTGTTGCTTATATGATAATATATGTACCCTTGTCTTATTTAAAAAAAGTTGTTTGAAACACAAACAGACATATAAATATCTATCAAGACAGTCAAATCATAATTATACTGTGCCTATAGGCGATTGTCTTGGCTGACCTGTCTTGAAACTTTTTCTTCAACATCATTGAATACATTAATTTGTGCTGATGCTAGCAATAACCTACCGATTAGATAATTGCGAATTGCAAGTATTTCCACTACATGTCATTTTGAATTAAATCTATTATTCATGAAACAGAACTGACGTACATGTTTTGAAAGAATTCAAAACAAAAGCAGATATTTATAAGTGTTCAGAATAGCTAATATCATTTGTTTCAAAAATGTTTCATATTCTTTCACTAATTTATGATTATTAAAATAGTATACGTGTTTTTTTTTTAAATCAGTTACACCTGTTTTCAATTTGCAACCAAAGAACAAGATACGTATGGTCGGTCAAAGTTTTAGCCTTTGCTGTTCTGCGATTGGATATCCACCTCCAACTTCTTATATATGGTAGTAAATTCCAACTTATTCTACTTTTTAACCATACGGATTTTAATGATACCCAATTTTACTGCAGAAAGTAAATTATCGTAATTTTCTGTTATTTGCAGGGTACTTTAAATAATCTCTACTAGGATTAAACATTTACTTTGTAATAAAATATATCCTTATAACACCCGTGTACATTGATTGTATAATGGGAGTAAAATACGAATGAATTCACTCTTTCCGGAGTCATATTTCATATGTAATGTACGTTTGATCAGATTTCTCATTCGGACTAAACGATAACATACTTTTGACGCCCACAATAATATCAGTTTTTTAATATTTTCAATATCACAGCAATAAATTGCTACTTCACAATATATAGGTACAAAAATAGAGCGGAATTGCTAAATCAAGGAAAGAGTGGCTCGCTTATTTTCCAGTCAGCATCTAAAGAGGACTCGGCTGTATACAAATGTTCAACAGAAACGGATGCGGGTGTCTCACAATCGTCAGAAGCCATCGTAGAAGTAAAAGGTCTTATACGTTTAAACACAAAATTATATCAAATAGTTTGTTAATAATGACTGATTATACAAGCATATTGTAGAAACACCTGCGGTTGTTTAAATTCAAAATTTTATGTAAGCTCTTTTTGATCAAAAACTAGAAGAATGGGAGGTAGCTTGTACTTACCACGTCTGACCATGAACAGGTTCAAAGAAACTTAGCCTGCGATATTACATTTTATTTAACATTTAGACGAGTTTTAAAATTTCTTTCTTTTTCCTATTTTAGCGAGCTTTATGTTTTATCACGTTAAGACTTTTTTCATTTGACGTGACAGTTGAAAATATTCGATAACAGCATTTTTATTGTAGCTTTTTCGGCTGACACTTGTGGTCCTCCTTCGTCAAAACTGCTACAACTACCAGCCGGATGTTACGTATCAGGTGACAATAGTCAGAACGATACCCTAGATGTTGGTACGTGCGAAAAATCCGCATGCATGCTGTCATCTCTAAGGGATAATGGTACTTGTTCAGACTGGTGGTTTTATCATTGTTGCGATGTAAAAGACATTGAAATGGTTTCGATAACTTGCGACGGTTTCACATACCAAACCTCCCGTGTAACGTCCTGTGAATGTAACTTATGCGTGCATAAAACAACTGTTTACGGTCGCGTTACAGGAAGAGAAAATAAGACATTTATTCCTCTACAGCTTGGAAACATATATGTCGGTAATGTAGAAATCGGAAGAACAAATATGGCCGGATTTTTTAATTTCGAAGCTCCAAGCGATCAAACAAGATTAGTTGTGACATTTCGTGATACGGTTTTTAAAAAATTCTTAGATGTAACAAAGATTATCGAAATTATCGAAGGAAAAGAAAACCACGTTACAATAGTAGCTCCAATCAAACCGGATCCGGTGCAATTTAACTCTAACATAGGAATGGAATTTCAAGTGGGTGCGTCTGATGACGGCTCTCCAGCATTAGGAAGCATTGGAATTCCAGAAAATGCTCTCATTGATCTAAATGGTGAACCGTTTACCGGAACTGCTAATGCAGTTATGTACTTTGTTGATCCGCGTGATAGGAATAGTCTCGATACTGCCAATGGAGAATTTGTTTCCGAAACCGAAGACGGATCATCTTCACCACTTAATACGTACGGTCTTTTTAATTTAGGTGTTTTTGATGGCTCTGGAAATGAGTTGAGAATAAACAAGAAATTAGGGATTTCATTTGACACATCCGTACTAAATGTTACCCTAGATGAAAACGGTGATCCTGATCTTGCAATATGGGACTACGATACAAACAAAGGTGTTTGGGTTGAAAATGCAAAGTTTTACTTTGAACAGGTTGTGAAAAACGGTAGAAAACTTTTATCTAATTATATACATGCAGACATTGATCTAGATAAAATAAAAACAATTGAGATAACGGAGGAAGTAGTTACTGGAGAGGAACGCGTACAGACGGGATGGACTAATTGGTACAGAAATATTGATGAACGAAGGCCAATATTTGATTATGTTCCTATAAAGGATGAGCAGGTAAAACAAGGGGTCTGTTATGTAAGTGTGTCAGTATATGAAGACCTGTCGTTGAAAGAGCCTTATCCAGGCAGTGCAGAAATAACATTATATACAAGAGAACGTGACCTGTCAAAATACCTCGGGAAATCAAATGCACGTGTCATTAATGGCCACGCCTGTATAGTTACATTCTGCGATAAATTAGTGTATTTGAGTGTAAAAGACGGTCAAGATGTTAATTTATATCCAGGACAGCATGTTTTGCCCTTTGGATATCGTGTAACTGAAAGAGATCGTGAGATAAACTTTGAGTCTATCGACCGGGGCGTTTCATACAGATGTCCTGATCCTTCAATGGATTGCAAAGGGCCAATGTATCAGTACAGGGATCATTCTGATTGTAGAAAAGTAACTTCCAAAAGTAAAACACATCAGTTTAAGTTTGCACCTTTTACGAGATCTCCCAGCATGTCATACACGGTTGGTTCTGATAATATTTATGACAAAATGTTGTCATGGTACCCTGTATCACCTGAAACAATCACATTTCGAGCATGTTTCATGAAGGTATTGGTTAAGGTAAATATAAATCATTATTTCATAAAATGTTTGAAAACAAAATTGTCAGCGTTAACAGTTGTATAAAGATGGAACGCCTTGAATCGAGTGTAACAATAGCAATATTGAAATAGCGCATCTTTTAAATTTCACATTTAAACACAATTCCTTACAAGGCTCATAATGAATCAATACTGTAAAAAGTAAAATGAAAATATTACAATTAAAATGTAAATCAAAGTTAAGGAACATAAAATTTAAAACAAAAGTTTTCGGGGCATTTCAGTCTTTTTCCAAATTGTGTAAACAAAATTAATTTATAATATTTTACATATTTATATCTTTTATTGTTTGCCAAAAACTTTTGGAATAAATAATGAACAACTCCAGTTAAGCTAAACCTGTAACATTTTCAATCATGCCGTGCTTGGCAACCTTTAAGAGCTCCATATGATGTTTGTGGCAATTTGATAATTTTTAATTTAATTAACTTCATTTGATTCCTAAAATTTATAAAATGAATAATTCGGTAATGTAATTTGTTTCATATTGTTTATTAAATAGATCAAGGGAGCATATGATCTTCGTTTGTTAGCCAAAAGTTTGTTACATACGTTTGATGGACAGGAGTTCGGAACACATGATGTTGGTCCAATCACTTCACCAAACGCTAGAAATGATGAAATAAGAGCAGCATGTTTTGAATTTAGATGCCCTGGATTTATTAGAAATGGCAGTCAAGAGATTTTTGATTTGTCGACAGCGATCGAAGTCCATTTAACTACAAAGGAACAAAAGAAATGTTCATTTCGGTATGTTGTTTCTTATCTGTTTTTTTTTTAAATGAAAATAATGAAAATATTAAATTATGTCAGGTTAATCAGAAGAAATATTTGACATATTTGATATTTGACATGCTTAATAATTGTTAGACGTTTTGTTATAGCAAGTCAGCTATAAGTTAAATTCATATAGGTAATGAAAGGGATACTGGATACTAATTATTTAAAAATATTGTAGTGACAGGATCGTCTAATTTTATGATGTATTGGTGTGTGTTTTTGTTTTGGTCTAATTTTTACTTTTTCCTAAAAAATCGTCTTTGCAGGGGTTTAAACAGTAACTTGCAAGGTTTCACTCCAATAAGAAATAGTAAAGGAGACATGGGATTTCGATTCACTGCAGCGCCTGGAAACAACTTTGGTCCATTTTATGGGATATATGTTTATGACAAGTCCTCTGGTGATGTTGAGAAAATTTGTAATTCTGGAACAGATTCCGGCGTGCTTTTGTCAGGATTAATGGACCCAGAAAGAAATGCAGCTGTTGAATTCGACTGTCTATAATTTTGCTATAACTTCGATGTTTGTGTCCTTTAAATCGGGCTTAACAAAGACATTTCTTGATTAAGCTTTTAAAAGAATGTGTGTGTTTTTATTCAATATGATGTGTTTGATAATAATTTGATGCTGAAAGTTGTTTTTTGATTACACAATTCAAAAACAGTATTGATGATCATTTCATGTGACTTAACATTGCAAGTATGATTAATTTAGTTTGATATTGAAAATTATTTTAGTGTACTTCAAATCCCATATGATGGTGTGTATCAGTATATATTAATCAGATGGAATAAACATGAATATATTTAGCCAATTTGACTTATATTTGAACTATATTTATAATCTGACTTGTAGTTTTAAATAATATTGCTTACAAAATGAATAATTCCAAGACTGCTATCTCAGCGTAAACCTATACTAAGGTGTTATTATTATAAATGAAAATATTCTGTAAAAAGTGATATGTTACATTTAAGGTTAATTATGCTGCAAAAACATATATAATGGCTTTCAGGGTGCAACAGTTGCACTTAATAAGACAGAACAGCAGGAAATATAGAGTTTAAACGACCAACAGTGAGAAAAAAAGTAGTACGTGTAATTTCAAACAAGAAACATTCATAAAAAATACTGTTATTCGTACACAGTATTTCTCTAAATGTGACTAAAATTCAAAATATTAATTTCTACATGAAAAGAAATATTGCATAGTGACGTGTCCTATTTGATTGAACAAAGTAGGATTGCAGATTTAACTAATGCCTTATGTCGCCATTTTGAATTTAATCGATAAAGTAGCGATATTAAACATTCTGGCGGGGAAAAACTATGGCGGCATATAACTTCAAATCGTAGGTCGAATGTCTAAGTTTGACACTCAGAAGAATAAAATGTTTAATATAATCAAACATCGATTGCATGTAAGGGGAAACTTTATCAGTCGCAACACGGCACAAACAACACAGAAGTAGTGACGGCTGTAAAAAGTTCATACTTTCATCCTCAAGGGATTGGGCGTTCAGTGTTGGTGTCCCCCTCCGTGTCCAGTCTTCATACATACTGTTTTGGTGACACTTTTGTTTGTGTCCCTTGTTGTTTTCTCGTCTACGGTAAGTATATTCCCTTTTGCCCCTAGTTTTACCTTTTTACCCCCCCCCCCCTTCCCCGAATCTCCTTTCCCCTTTCTTCTGTGCCCCTTTACTTTGTGGGCCTATTAATCAATCATTTATTTCTTTTCTTTTATTTCCGTATCAGTTACTATTAATTATTTTAACAGTCATTTTAGTGATTAGCATGTCCGTGCTCTGCCTTGCGACCTGTCCTGTTTTTGTTTGCGGTCACCCTGGGCGTCTTGCCACTGGTTCTTGTTGCTAGGTCATGTGGGGGATGCGTTCACTGAACGCCGCCTTTTACTGTTGACCTTGCTTATCATATTGTGTCACGTCGGCGTTTGGTTCTTGGGTGTTTTGAGCACTCACCAGCATGCACTGGTGGCAATTCATCTACTTCAAGTATGAACAACTGCAAAACAAATTGTAACACAAAGACCAACTTTTAAAAAAATGTAAATTTTCAACAATATGTTTTTATAAAGCTTATTAAACATATTTATCACCGAAAACACCTTTTCCATCGCAGTTATTTCATGCATGGTTCGGCAACAGTTCAAAATGTCATTCCTGAATCCTGATACAGAGGGACAACAGTTTACTGTTCCACAAACACCCATAAAATAATTATTTATAACCTAATACTTTGCAATCAAACTACAATATAAATTGCATCAACATAGTTCTTAATAACATTTACAACTGTTTTAAATGTTCACAAATGAATCCTTCAGACGAACAAATACCGTACATTTAGCTGACCGAGAAGTGGCGGATGGCGTTAACGGAAATACCTGATGACTTCGACAGGGGTGTAACAGTTAAAAATGTTGACCGGTCAACAGTTCATATCATCATTGCGCATGCACATGATTTCAGCAGTTTAATTAAACAGTTGTAAATAAGGAATAAGTATTTATAGAGAGCATTAGGTAATAATATATTTTGTTGTGGTTAAATCAGCAAAAATACTTAAGATAGTAACATTGCCAATTAAAAATATTTCCAGATTCTAACAATAGCCAAAAATTAGCCGATTTCCAAAATGGTAACACACATACACGACTGGCCCTATCAATGTTTATTTTTCGTAGCACACTACAAATCAAATGATTCTCAGTCGGGTTTCTAAACAAGCTCTATGTAAATGAATCAACTCCTAAACGTTGGAAACTACATTGTATGTATTATGACTTGATGCAAATTAGTAAATGTCCATGTTCCCATCTACTTATAAAAATATTCCATACATTGTCATTCATTTGAATTTCCCTCATCATCCACATATATATCTTTAAACAAATAATAGGCTGTTTCAAGTGCCTTAGAATTCATTTAATCTTGAAATCAATGAAATTTTGCAAGCAAAATGAAGAAATCGTGATTGCAATACTTTGCAACTCTGTTTTGATATAATAAATATATAATTTATTAGCTATGCAGAGCAAACAGTCTGACAATTTGATAAACACTTGATATTACTCGAAGTTTAAGTATAAATTCTGGGTTCTCTCCAGTTACAAGACTCCTTTGATTCTGCTACAAATCAAATCACACATTGTGTGATTTCCCATTTAAAGTTTTTACTTCAAAACTATAAAACGCAGTACTGCTGGTATCACTACACACTTTTTTGACAAATTCTAATTCTGTACCTAAATTTCATTAATAGTAAACTAAATATTACATCGGACATCAGAAATTATTTTAAAGGATCTACATTGAAGTCAAGAAGCGTAAAAGCCTAAAAACATAAAGTTTGAACATCTTATATAGATCAAGTGAAGCACATAAAATGGAGAGAGAAAAAATACACATTTCAAAACAATTCCTATAATTCCCTTTAATGCACCGCAAGTTATTTACCTATCAATTCTTTACATTATTTGCAATAAGTATAAAACTATTTAATTAAGTTTCATTTACTGTCGTCTCTACTGAGTATATTTTGAACTTCATAATTATTCTTGTTTGTTCACTACAGCCAGTACGCAAAAAATGTCATCGCATAGTTCAAACTAAACTTATATTATGAATATACATTCACATTATAGAATCTATGAGACTTTGTCCTGTCATACAGTATATCTTTCTTTTCCAAGGTCATACCGTAAGAAAAATTGCTTTAAAGACATGATCACCTTTTCACCTGACCAGCGATAAGACTGTTGAGTGTTAAAATTATAAGACAGAAATAAACTTCGTAACACACCTCCAAATAATGTTTGCCCAAGTAGTTATATATTTGCAAATGGTTGTACTTTTTGATGGTAAGATAACATTTAATTGTTTGTCTTTATGAAATAAGTTGTGTAAATTTAAGTTATTTTTGGTGAAAATGATGCTTGACTCTGCATTTAAGTAATAATAACACTCAAACAGACATCAAAATACTGTGAAATTACAATAAATTGACCTTTAATGTACTCCAAAATCCTTACAGTGTAATGTAGTTTAATGTAGCGAAGCAAGGGAGGACCACTCCGTAGGAGTTTGGACGTACTCTTTCAAGAGAAAATGCAAGAATGTTGATCCATTATTTAGTGATTGTTTAAAACATTTAGTTAGTGATATAAACTCAGTTGTGTGAGATATAAAGTTTATTCAACGTTTCTATTTTTAAGTTAACGATTAATAGTTATTGCTAGGTAAATGTCTGTAATTTGTTATATAAAGGGTGTTCACAGTATTGATCCGATGTACGTGATGGTGTTGCAGCATTTTAAAACAAAAACCCTTACTTCTATATGCCTTCATTACTTATTTATTTTACTAGTTTACAGAGTGTATCCAAATCAAAGAACATGATTGCCTTGATATTTAACTAATTTAAAATTATCTCGAAGATGAAATATTTACAGAAAGCAACAGCAATAGAATAGTGAAGTGCAAATAGCAGACTTGGTTCCATCATGAAAATAGTTATTAAACTACATGTTTATTCTAGTTATATTTATTTACTTTTACTTTTAGGTGTTTCAGCAGCCATCAATCCACTCTATAGGCAACAACGGGAAACGAGGAATTTCACAATAGGAATTGAAGAAGTTTCTGTCAAAAAGATCATACCAATTGAAAACGATTATGACCAATGCTACATCCATATAACTGTTCATAACTCTTCCTCATTTCGATACGGCCTCCAAGGTGCTGTGGTAACAGTTGTGTCAAGGAGACAAGATTCAGTTGACAACTTCAACTACACCGGATATTCAACTGGTCTGACCGATTCTAATGGCCGGGCCTGTATATTAGTCCATTGTCGAGCAGAAGCAGTGATCTTTGTTGAGAAAAATAATATTAGAGTATTTGCCCTTAACGAAACACTGCAAAAGTCACGGTTGCCAATGTACTTTGCCTTTGATTTGAAATTCAACAATGAATTTATTTTTACTTATACATATCCGTGGGGAATAGTCGATGGACGCAATGGGCCTGTGTTTTACTCAAATGAAAAGAACGAATGCATCAATACACATTCTAATAATTACCACTTTGTGTTCTCCTACTTATCTATTCCGGATTTCCTTAACGACACAGTTGCTCCTATCACCTCAAATGACTTCTTCAATGGACATGTATGGTACTATGGAACAGAGAACGACAGGAAAACATGTTATCTGAAAGTGAAGACAAAGGTAAATTATAGAGTAAAGGCGAAATACACTTTGAATCTTTCATTCTCCCTTCATGGGTTTACACAACTGTCTTAAATCATATTGTGTAGATAAATTATAGCTGAAATTGACAATTATGACAATGAACATAATATCTAAAGTGAATAAAGCTTTAAAGTTATTTTTTCTAATTCCATGATACATGGATGAAAGAAATATATTTGTATATTTTCTGAGGAATGGCGCATACACGACATCATTGCTAAGCGATTAAAATCCTAGTTAAAATAGCAACATATTACTTTGTTCCGGAACATTTTATTCTGTTTATGTACAATATTCACATGTGTTAAATAACACAGACAGTCTGAGTCACAATTCTTTCGAGAGTCATCCATATGATTATGAAAACAACATAATTTCACTGTTTATAAATTTCATAGAAATATTTTATAAGATATAGCTTGATACCGTTTAAATTTTATTGTCGTGTATTTACCGCTATAGTTTCTTAAACAAGGTTTGGAGCATCTTCTTCAGAACTAATAGGTTTAATATGCAGTTTGTATTTCAATTTGCAGACATTTTCATCCGCTTTGAGTATAGTCACATCAAGTTATTTGAACACAGAAAATGGACAACGCCTGGGGACGTTCTATACAGGTCCGCAATACGACATCAACAAAGCTGAAACTAGTGAACGGGCTGCATGTATTGAATTCCGATGTCCTGCTGTATTTTATATTAATTTCACAGACATGGACACATTTATCAGAGGTGAAATTAAAAGCGGTCCGCAAAATGGATGCTGTTTAAGGTACAGAGGCATTTTCATTTTTTTATCATGGGATCATATAATGAATGTAATCTATAAAAAAAAAGTTAAGACATCATTAGATTTCAACACTTTGTTTTCTAATAACTTGAAAGCAACGCCAGCGTTACGATAATTTGTGCAAACAGTGAAATGTAAAGAGAACCGTTTTACACAGTAGGGACAGCATCGGGTTTGTAATCCAGGGGTCCTTAGGCAAGGCGATCTTTCTCTGTGTTCATTGAACTCAGTCAGTGGAGAAGTCATCAGACCTCTTATCATGACAGATTTATAATAACTAATTAATTATCCAGAGAGGTTGTTAGGTGGACTTTTCTCCTTTCTCACGAGGAATTCAATCCTTCAAAATATCATTGTTGTTACTTTTTTATTTTGAAGGTCACAGAACACAAACTTGTTTCAAACTACACCATTTGGGTTTTCCTCTGCTATCCCGTTAAACCCTCATCAAAGCTATGGTCCTAATGAAGGAATCTATATGTCGGTTGACAGCCGAAGTGCAAGGGCAAGATGCTTTACTGGACACGACTTCCTTGGCTCCGAATACGTGATGGACATTAACAAAGGTTTTGCCTTTGAGTATGATTGTATCCCAAATGCAATTTGCGAACCATTACATGTCCTCGGAAAATAAAACCAGAGATTTTGAGTGCATTTTTTTTTCTTCTCAGAAATTGTCAAGCAAAATGTTCTTGTGTTGTGAAAGTATTACACGTTTGCGGCAACTCATCCTATAACAATTTACAATTTACAATGTACTCTTCAGAAAGCATCAAAAAATGATACTCGATGGAAGTGGGTCAGCTCAAATTGACAGGGTAACTATATGTATCACAAAACAGCGCCGTTTCTATACATTATGAACGAATCTCATGCAGCCCTCGACTTCGTTTCTTTCACTGTCTGTTGACTGACTTATCCATCTGAATAATTTTAGAAGGTCTGAAGTAATGAGTACTATTTCTGAACAGGTTAGTTAACACAAGAAACAAGGGATGTCTTGTGGAAAAAAATGTTCTTACTCGTACAATGTGGTTATACATATTGATCAATTATTCATAATTACTGTTACTAACTGTTCTGCTTATGACTCTACCATTAGTGCTAAATTTCAGATAATTACAATATGATGACCAAAATCATCATGTATTCGCTATGTTTACAAAGATAAAATTTCCAATACTAACTTTATTATACCTGTAAATAAGAACGAAATATAAATAAACATTATCAATCAACAATATAATTACAAATGATACCTTAAAATGGAAAGTCAATACTGTAATTAAAGCATTTTTAATGTCCGTACACAAAAATCGAAGGTGAATTATTGCTAGTATTTTTGTTTTAATTAACGACAGCAATTATGCTCGTTTGCATTTCCAAAGACGCACTTTGGCCGCCTTTTATTTCATTACGAATTAGTCACAATCGATCAGACGTTCTCGTTTGCTTTTAAATTCATTACCTAGCTGTCGGAACCGGAAGTGATTTGCAAGATCTAGGCCGATAGAAACACTTCAGAGATTATTCGTAATCATTATCCGAAGATTGACGTAAAAGGCTGAGAAGTTGCGATTGGTGCAAGGCAAGCCTAGCTCAGTTTTTGGTATTTTGATATTAAAATTCCTTTTACTTTAAATGGACTGTTCCAAAGTCAACCAGGATAAATCCTTTTCACAAATTTAGCAGGTTAAATGTGAACGTAGAAATTTCAACATTAAAAGTGTTGGTAACAATACTGACATGCGTTTTGTACAGAAAAGTATCTGAGTATTTAAGTTAATTTTAAGCATATACTTCTGATTAGAGGCCTCCAAGTCGTACGTATACACCAACACAATTCCCCCGAGTAATTTCGTGAGAAAGTAACACAACTCCTACAACTTTTGTAAACTTTGTCTATGTGTGATTTAGAAGAAAAAATGACTGTCTCGAAATATACAATGATTGATTTTTATTTAGGTTAAAACACACATATACACAATAAATACACTAACATATGTTTATAATAAAAGTAAATAGATAAAATTGTGTAAAAGTACTTTAGGTAGTTTGTCACAAAAAACTATATCGTAAGAAGTTCATTTTATGTCACTGGAAGTTCATTTGAAAGCACCACTTTTACAACTTAAACAAAACCAAAGGTGTAACAGGTTACTTTGTAATCAAATGCATGTACAGAGTAGGCGCCGCCTAGTTTGTAATAACCTCGAATTGGCCAATGGGGCCCTTGGACATTAATGTATACTTACTAGAATCTGGAGCTTGTATATTTTTAGTCCTAGCTAGAATATACAATGCAATTAAACTTAAACAAACATAAATAATAACAAACAAAATTTGAATGAAGATATTAGTATACTGAAATAATTATATGCCTATTGAATGATTAATTTGAAATTCATATACAATATATGTCAATCTACATACATTTAACTGTAAACTTTAGTTAAACTTTAAGGACAATTTAACGAAACCAGACATTTTTGTTTAAACTTTGCATGATTAAACAGAATGACAGCTGAAACAAACTTATGAAAAAAATAAGGGTCATCCATCATTCTTGTAGTTAACTGTCCCTGAAAGTGTTTTTTTTTTTTGCTTTTAGTCATTTTCAAAGGGAGGTAAATCGAAATGCGATTTCGATACATTATTTAACTTTAAGATAGTTTATTGCTATTTCATCTTCAGTCATTTTGAAAAGATTAAAACAAACAAATCAGCCATGTAACTATATATGCTTCATTAGGTAAATATACCATATGGGCATAACGGCAAGAAAATTCATATCACTCCGAAAAGGGAACAGAAATAAAGATTATAAGTATGCGAAGAGGTGATGTATGTATCCGTCATCTAATATATTACACAGTTGTTATGCCGAGTGGTAGAAGAGAAGAGTTCGCTAACCTTCTTGTCAAGGATCACGCATTTCAATCGTTCAAGACCAGTAACAGTACTGCTATAATTTCAAACATGTATATACCTTTCGTTAATCTAAAACATTTTTAAAATGCCTCAAGTTCAACACATTGAAACTACAAGGTAAACAGTTGAAACAGAAACGGGACAATTTATTTCACCGATGTTATACGTAGCCGATCGAGCATCGCATAACCAAATATCAAAATCAGTTTTTTTCGACATACCATTGTAAAATTACTGTCCATTTGTTTGATTTCAATATTTTTTATTTAAAAACAATGCTTTTCATTTCCATTTAATCTACAAAGGGGCAGAACTTTTGGACCAAAGAAATAACTTTTTATCAAGGAATATTTTTTTTATCTCGTCCATCTCTAGGAGATATATACCTCCGCACTAACTTCCATGGGGTAAATTTTTCTCATCAAATATTGCAAAATATGAGACTTCATTACATTTTGATCAAGTGCACCGTTTTCGGGAATTATGCCTTCAAATTCGATGTGAGTTTCTTCCCCTATATGGACGATTATCATCAAAGCAAAGAACTGGTATCTTTATAACTGGATTGCAAAAATCATATACGGCTCTTGCAGATACCCCATTGTGCCACTTAATGCATATAGCATATCTTTTCATGATTTAAGAAATTGCCCTTGTGCAGAAAAAAAACAAGAACAAAAAACAACTCTTATAAATCTTCTATAGAATAGCGCACTAAAAGGTTGGCAACACTGTGCCATCTCTTTCACATCTGTAAAAAATTTGTAAGAAAAACAGACAGTGAAGTATTTTGTTATGCTGAAAAAGTTCCTGAAGTAGTATATAATATTGCTGAACATCTTTTTCAATGCTGGACAACTGGTCCATTACAAATGATTTGGTTTGTTGTTTTAGATAATACAATGTGCACTGTGCTTATATATCATTTCTTAAGATTAGTGTCCTGTTGGTCTATTAACTGCAGTTTTAAATACATTGTATGCAGTACAATCACATGTAATTGATACATACATTCAAAACAATCCTTAAGGCGTCGAAATTGGTCGCCCGAGGACATAAATTATTAAAATCTGCATTAAATTCAACTGTGCAATGGAAATCACGATTTATTCCGTTTCATAAAAAAATCTTTGCACATTTTTGTCATTAAATACATCAATGGCCTAATAAAAATTACAGCCTCCGGCTTTTAGCCATGACATTGTGGTACGTGTTTTGAACGGATTTTAGCATACCTAACTAGAGGTGTTCCGAATGAAAACGGATATGGCGGTTAATATTTCGGGAACTGTTTTAGCTTCCCTTTACTATGACAATTCGTCGAGTATCGGAGATCAGGTATCATATGTGCACTTTAGAATATAAATCAACAAATATTCCAACACAATCGTGAAAATGATTGTATGGAAAATATTAGTTTCAATGAATTTTGAAGATTTTATTTAGGCACTTTTTCAGCGGGTTTCCTTTTTAAAGATAAAATTAAAACTAAATTGTGTCATGATTAAGAAGTTAAAGAACACTGAACTCATTTTTAGATGAAAAGATCTGTAAGCGGTCGGTTTAGAGTTTCAGGACTTTTTCCCTTTTATAACAGGGCTTTTTGCCTTCTCCCCTAGTCCAGCAGGGACATCATCCCTGGATTTAGGGTCCTACTAAACACTGCTAAGCAGGGTTGTCATTAACATTTTTTGCAGAAGGTTTGTTTTGAACTTGAGACGGTCATTTCTGTCTTTATCGTGCATAACAAAGAGTGTTTTCTTAATTTTGAGGCGGCCCATAATGCATTTGAGACAGGCATTTTGGCCTCCTGCCGCCTCTTAATGACAACCCTGGCTAAGGACTGCTAAGGACTGCTAAGGACCGCTAAGGACTGCTAAGGAGCCACAAAGGACTACTAAAGAGGCACAAAGGACCTTAAAATACCTCCTAGGCCATTCTTACATTACATGGTATTATTTTTAGTGAAAAAAAAATATAATTTTAAGAAAAAATATGATTTTGGTGAAAATTTTATGAGTTGTCGGACCGCTAAGGACTGCTCAGATACACAAAAGACTGCTAAGGAGGCACAAAGGACCTTAAAATACCTCCTAGGGCATTCTTATAATCCAAGGTAGTATGTTTAGTGACAAAAAATGTATTATTTTAAGAAAAAATATCATTTTAGTGATAAAATTTATGTTTTTGAAGAGTTGTCGGACCGCTAAGGACTGCTCAGGTGCACTAACAACTGCTAAGGAGGCACAAAGGACCTTAAATTACTTCCTAGGGCATTTTTATATTATATAGTAGTAAGTTAATAGATAAAAAATGTATTTTTGTAAGAAAAAAATATAATTTTGGTGATAGAATTTATGTTTTTGATGAGTTGCGGACCCCTAAGGACTGCTCAGGTGCGAAAAGGACTGCTAGGGACCTTAAAATATTTCCTAAGGAGGCACAAATGACCTTAAAATACCTGTAAGGGCATTCTTATAATACATGGTAGTATGTTTAGTGATAAAAATGTATAATTTTAAGGATAAATATCATTATAGTGATAAAATTTATGTTTTTGAAGAGTTGTCGGACCGTTAAGGAATGCTCAGGTGCACTAACAACTGCTAGGGAGGCACAAAGGACCTTCAAATCCCTCCTAGAACATTTTTATCATATATGGTAGTAAGTGAATAGACAAAAATGTATTATTGTAAGAAAAAAATATAATTTTGGTGATAGAATTTATGCTTTCGATGAGTTGCCGGACCGCTAAGGACTGCTCAGGTGCGTAAAGGACTGTTAGGCAGGCACAAAGACCTATAAATATTTCCGAGGGAGGCACAGAGGACCTTAAAATAACTGTTGGGGCATTCTTATAATTCATGGTAGTATGTTTAGTGACAAAAAATGTATAATTTTAAGAAAAAATATCATTATAGTGATAAAATTCATGTTTTTGAAGAGTTGCCCGACCGCTAAGGACTGCTCAGGTGCACTAACAACTGCTAGGGAGGCACAAAGGACCTTCAAATCCCTCCTAGAACATTCTTATAATATATGGTAGTAAGTTAATAGACAAAAGTGTATTATTGTAAGAAAAAAATATAATTTTGGTGATAGAATTTATGCTTTCGATGAGTTGCAGGACCGCTAAGGACTGCTCAGGTGCGAAAAGGACTGCTAGGCAGGCACAAAGACCTATAAATATTTCCTAGGGAGGCACAAAGGACCTTAAAATAACTGTTGGGGCATTCTTATAATTCATGGTAGTATGTTTAGTGACAAAAAATGTATAATTTTATGAAAAAATATCATTATAGTGATAAAATTCATGTTTTTGAAGCGTTGTCGGACCGCTAAGGACGGCTCAGATACACAAAAGACTGCTAAGGAGGCACAAAGGACCTTAAAATACCTCCTAGGGCATTCTTATAATACAAGGTAGTATGCTTAGTGACAAAAATGTATTATTGTAAGAAAAAAATATAATTTTGGTATGCTTTCGATGAGTTGCTGGACCGCTAGCGGCTGCTCAGGTGCGAAAAGGACTGCTAGGCAGGCACAAAGACCTATAAATATTTTCCTAGGAGGCACAGAGGACCTTAAAATAACTGTTAGGGCATTCTTATAATTCATGGTAGTATGTTTAGTGACAAAAAATGTATAATTGTAAGAAAAAATATCATTATAGTGATAAAATTCATGTTTTTGAAGAGTTGCCCGACCGCTAAGGACTGCTCAGATGCACTCACAACTGCTAGGGAGGCACAAAGGACCTTCAAATCCCTCCTAGAACATTCTTATAATATATGGTAGTAAGTTAATAGACAAAAGTGTATTATTGTAAGAAAAAAATATAATTTTGGTGATAGAATTTATGCTTTCGATGAGTTGCAGGACCGCTAAGGACTGCTCAGGTGCGAAAAGGACTGCTAGGCAGGCACAAAGACCTATAAATATTTCCTAGGGAGGCACAAAGGACCTTAAAATAACTGTTGGGGCATTTTTATAATTCATGGTAGTATGTTTAGTGACAAAAAATGTATAATTTTATGAAAAAATATCATTATAGTGATAAAATTCATGTTTTTGAAGCGTTGTCGGACCGCTAAGGACTGCTCAGATACACAAAAGACTGCTAAGGAGGCACAAAGGACCTTAAAATACCTCCTAGGGCATTCTTATAATACAAGGTAGTATGCTTAGTGACAAAAATGTATTATTGTAAGAAAAAAATATAATTTTGGTATGCTTTCGATGAGTTGCTGGACCGCTAGCGGCTGCTCAGGTGCGAAAAGGACTGCTAGGCAGGCACAAAGACCTATAAATATTTCCTAGGGAGGCACAGAGGACCTTAAAATAACTGTTGGGGCATTCTTATAATTCATGGTAGTATGTTTAGTGACAAAAAATGTATAATTGTAAGAAAAAATATCATTATAGTGATAAAATTCATGTTTTTGAAGAGTTGCCCGACCGCTAAGGACTGCTCAGATGCACTCACAACTGCTAGGGAGGCACAAAGGACCTTCAAATCCCTCCTAGAACATTCTTATAATATATGGTAGTAAGTTAATAGACAAAAGTGTATTATTGTAAGAAAAAAAATATAATTTTGGTGATAGAATTTATGCTTTCGATGAGTTGCAGGACCGCTAAGGACTGCTCAGGTGCGAAAAGGACTGCTAGGCAGGCACAAAGACCTATAAATATTTCCTAGGGAGGCACAAAGGACCTTAAAATAACTGTTGGGGCATTCTTATAATTCATGGTAGTATGTTTAGTGACAAAAAATGTATAATTTTATGAAAAAATATCATTATAGTGATAAAATTCATGTTTTTGAAGCGTTGTCGGACCGCTAAGGACTGCTCAGATACACAAAAGACTGCTAAGGAGGCACAAAGGACCTTAAAATACCTCCTAGGGCATTCTTATAATACAAGGTAGTATGTTTAGTGACAAAAATGTATTATTTTATGAAAAAATATCATTATAGTGATAAAATTCATGTTTTTGAAGAGTTGTCGGACCGCTAAGGAATGCTCAGATGCACTAACAACTGCTAGGGAGGCACAAAGGACCTTCAAATCCCTCCTAGAACATTCTTATAATATATGGTAGTAAGTTAATAGACAAAAATGTATTATTGTAAGAAAAAAATATAATTTTGGTGATAGAATTTATGCTTTCGATGAGTTGCAGGACCGCTAAGGACTGCTCAGGTGCGAAAAGGACTGCTAGGCAGGCACAAAGACCTATAAATATTTCCTAGGGAGGCACAAAGGACCTTAAAATAACTGTTGGGGCATTCTTATAATTCATGGTAGTATGTTTAGTGACAAAAAATGTATAATTTTATGAAAAAATATCATTATAGTGATAAAATTCATGTTTTTGAAGCGTTGTCGGACCGCTAAGGACTGCTCAGATACACAAAAGACTGCTAAGGAGGCACAAAGGACCTTAAAATACCTCCTAGGGCATTCTTATAATACAAGGTAGTATGTTTAGTGACAAAAATGTATTATTTTATGAAAAAATATCATTATAGTGATAAAATTCATGTTTTTGAAGAGTTGTCGGACCGCTAAGGAATGCTCAGATGCACTAACAACTGCTAGGGAGGCACAAAGGACCTTCAAATCCCTCCTAGAACATTCTTATAATATATGGTAGTAAGTTAATAGACAAAAGTGTATTATTGTAAGAAAAAAATATAATTTTGGTGATAGAATTTATGCTTTCGATGAGTTGCAGGACCGCTAAGGACTGCTAGGCAGGCACAAAGACCTATAAATATTTCCTAGGGAGGCACAAAGGACCTTAAAATAACTGTTGGGGCATTTTTATAATTCATGGTAGTATGTTTAGTGACAAAAAATGTATAATTTTATGAAAAAATATCATTATAGTGATAAAATTCATGTTTTTGAAGCGTTGTCGGACCGCTAAGGACTGCTCAGATACACAAAAGACTGCTAAGGAGGCACAAAGGACCTTAAAATACCTCTTAGGGCATTCTTATAATACAAGGCAGGGTTCGACACTAACTGTTTTTACCAGGGATCCCATAGGAATCCCTGAGATTTAATTCAGGGATTCCTCCTAAATGTCAGGGATTCCTCAGATCAAAATAGTAAAATATGAAGGCGAAGAATAGCAAGGGAGTGCAGCAATTCGATTTCAAATTCTTTTTATTTTTGAGACTACATACAGGATATATTGTCTTGTTGCAGATGCAAAAATGAAGTTTATGAGCCCTTTGGAAATATTGCTGTTTAAATATTTAAGCGTTTCAAAGTGTTAACTTTACCAGTATATATATATTTGGACTGCTAAGAAAAAATTAAAACATAATATATTTTTACATGAACATGGAAACAGAATAACATTAAGCTCACTGAAAAAGAGTTGGATTTGAAAATAGCTATTTTGCTAAAACCTGTTTTCTCCCTGGAGTTGATAATTGTGAACCAGTTTCTGTATCTAAATGAAGGTATAATGCAAGTGACTTGACAAGGGACTTGTGGTTTGAATTTTTGAAGTTAAGTAGGAACTGGGGAAACATTTTCCCAGATAGCCTAGGGTTCACTGAAATAGAGCCCACTTATCATCTGTAGATCTTTAAAAAATTACAGGTAATGATTAGGCTCCATATTCCAGAAAGGTCTGGTATGGATAACTTTAGAAAATTATTTACTTTCATGTCATTTTTAAAGAAATTCTTAATTATGATCACTTTAAAAAAATATTTGATTTCATCTTACATTTTTTGTGTTTAAAAGGAAAAATCCCATAGATTGTTGTAAATTAAATATTTTGATAATTTTTTACTTAAGCTAATAAAAATATCAAGAAAAAGTTTTGTTTGCATTACAAGTACGGTACCTTTAAATGATTTCATTTTTAAAAATAATAAGTTGCTCCAAGTCCATGACAGGATGTGCAATATCCAAATTTTTGTTCTCAATTTTTACACTGAAATGTCCGATCCCTTTCCTCCCTATGTATTGATTTTTTTTGAAAGTTTTGACACCTGTCACATCAAAGGCACTAACCGCATACAGAGTCATGTAGTTCACAACACTGATTGGCTCAAAGCACTGTCAGATGAAATATACGTCATTTGCTGTATATTTCGTCATTTGCTGTATGTTTCACCTAAGGATTTTTCTATTTCTTGTCGGTAAATATTGCGTGACCCGGTGACCTTGATTGACCTTAGACTTTAGTTAGACAATGTTTTTTTAGCATTGAAGGCTGTGAGTTTCAAAAAGGATTTTAAACTTAAAAGTATGGATTCTTTTTATTTTGTTTATTAATTATTCTTTTGCTGTAGTTTACTGTAGGGAAAAAAATACACCAGTTATCTTTTTTTCACAATTTTGACGAAAATTTACAATGATCACAAGTGCCGAATTTTGGCAATAAAAAAACCAAACAACAAACACTGGATAACTTTGTAGCTACCGCCGGCATTGCCGATCAACACAAATTTGAAGTACACATCGCTTGTGTAATAATTATACGATAATTACATTTCTTTTTTGAATTTTCACAACTCTATTTTATGAAGTCAATGCATGATATAAAATTATTCAAGAATGTTTCTTTTGCCAAAACAATTTTTTCACTAAAACATATCGCAAATGAGTTGATAGCAGTCACTGCACAAAGAAAAACTAGCGTACATAATTCAAGAGTGTAATTTTTACCGGCGGGGTTTTTCATTTCTTTCTTGAACCACTTTTCTTGAATATTTGTGATTCAATGATATTAATTCAGAAAATTTCAAAAATTTACACAGCAATTTTTCAGGGATCCCAACCGAATCCCCAGCTAGGAATCACAGGGATTCCTCCCGACTTTTTGGGATCCTCGGAATCCCGGGACCCCGTTAATGTCGAACCCTGCAAGGTAGTATGTTTAGTGACAAAAATGTATTATTGTAAGAAAAAAATATAATTTTGGTATGCTTTCGATGAGTTGCTGGACCGCTAACGGCTGCTCAGGTGCGAAAAGGACTGCTAGGCAGGCACAAAGACCTATAAATATTTCCTAGGGAGGCACAGAGGACCTTAAAATAACTGTTGGGGCATTCTTATAATTCATGGTAGTATGTTTAGTGACAAAAAATGTATAATTGTAAGAAAAAATATCATTATAGTGATAAAATTCATGTTTTTGAAGAGTTGCCCGACCGCTAAGGACTGCTCAGATGCACTCACAACTGCTAGGGAGGCACAAAGGACCTTCAAATCCCTCCTAGAACATTCTTATAATATATGGTAGTAAGTTAATAGACAAAAATGTATTATTGTAAGAAAAAAATATAATTTTGGTGATAGAATTTATGCTTTCGATGAGTTGCAGGACCGCTAAGGACTGCTCAGGTGCGAAAAGGACTGCTAGGCAGGCACAAAGACCTTAAAATGCCTTCTTGGGGGCAGAAAGGACTGCTAGTGAGGCACAAAGGACATTTAAATACCTCCTAGCATCCTATTGATTGAATTGTATTTCGAAGCTTAACGAAAAATTAGTAATATGTATTTTGTGACATAAGTGATAATTTTTATCAGTTCAAGATTCCCAATAGGTTATAAGTACTAAGATATTAGGAAAAACATTGATTTTGATAGTATTGAATATATATTTGTATTTAACAGATTATTTGTCACATCATGATAAATTATCAAACTAATAAGAGTCAATCAATTGATAAATAATACAAAATAAAAATACTGTATTTGAAGAGTGATTAGTTACAGATGTACCCATAGATCTGCATCCAGGCCACACCACGAGGAGGTACTCTTCCCATGGCCCAAATTAATTTTTATTTACTTAAATGCAACATTTATTTCAAAAATAAAGATATCCGAAACCTACTTAAGGTACATGACCCTAACAGACTATAAGAAAATGGAAAATTAACAACATACATTGTAGGTCTGATATATACATTAAAAGACACCTGTAGAAGGTGAGATTATAGAATGTCCCTTTTTCAGAAATAATCTACAATTATTTATCTTCATATTATGAAACATGGTTTTCCATTTATTGTTGGTAAGAAACAAATGGGACCATTCCGCTAACATTTCACCTAAGCAAAACTAGTGTTTTTCTGAAATTTTTTAGATATGTATAAAAAAATTACTGTATCCCACTTTCCGTTACAACATGTTTGACCTTTTTACTACTGAAAAAGCCTCATTAAAAAAACAAATCTCTAAAAACTACCAAATGAGACTCTAAATTTGTCCCTAAATTATTCTAATTCTTGTAAAATATAAAATATTTTACTTTTTAAAACTTTGGAAATATCATGTACTATATATATGATTCAGTATTATTTAGGCAATGAATACCTATATTAATTAAATAATCAAAATAAACACTTGTTCCCAAAAAGGAGATGAGAAACACAAATTATGTGTTATTATATATTCTAACACGACCAGTATTTTTCCCTATTGAACAAAGAAGAACCGAACGTGTGTTATTATGCAATAAAATCACTGGTGACATTCTATATTTAGACTTATGACGTAATCATTATACATGTGACGTAACCATTAAAAATGTGATGCGCCTAAAATAAGTACAGAAACAAATCAGGTGCAATATAGCTAAAATATCAGGTACGGCAGCATATATTTGTTGATGTCGTGTTAGAATCAAAATAATATTTGTCCAAATAGGTGGTTTTATAATACCTCGTGATATAATTCCTCGCATCTGAACTCCAAACAGTGATGTTATTGAGCGATAAAATCACTATTTGGGATGTATTATTTCTTAATTATATAATGCTAAAAGAAATAAAAGAAAAAAAAGTTGACCCTTCTGGGGTTCGAAAGGAAAGAATTTGATAAATTTTTCATTCGGTTTGGTGACATTAAATATCCAAGTGATTATCTTCCAGACCTTATTCATCTTAAAGATAGAAACAATGACAATAAAGGGATGATAAAATATCTTTGCAGACTTCAGAGAGTATTCTGCAGTGTGAAATTGTGAAAAACAATAATGTGATATATGATTGTATTTAGTACGCAATATATTTACATCAATAAATTGTTGAAATATCCGACTTGTCTACCTTACTTTGTTCACACTCAAATCCAAATATATTATATATCATGTCAAAGCTTCAAAATTTCAAAGCTTTTTAATTTAACATATTTAATTTTACCCATTAAATATGGTGCTATATCAGTCAAATATATTTCATATTTTTTAAAAATAAATATTAAAGTGGGCAGTATCAAAACTCATATTTATTTAAGGGACTTCTTGAAAAATCTGATAAATACAAAACAACTTTTTGCTGAAATTTGTTTTGAAAACTAGTATAGGAAATGGTCTAACTAAGAAAATTAATCCGAACACCAATATCGGTCATTAAGGCTGAACAAATGTTTTTAGAGTTACCTATTGTGCACCCTGTACATATACATATATATATATATTCACAACTGTCCCATTACACCCAAGAAATAATACAATTTGCCATGTTTGCAACCAGTATAAATATTTTTTTTGCTATTTAGCTAACACACTATCTGAGTGACAAAAATCATTGTTACTTCATTCAGTTATAAAATATATAACATGCTCATATTCAAACATAAATCACATATAATTTAATTAATGAGCCGCGTCACGACAAAACCATCATAATGGGTTTCCGACCAGCATGGATCCGGACCAAACTGTGCAGCCACGCAGTTTCATCAGGATCCATGTTGTGCGCTTACAAACCCTATAGCAAGTAGAGAAACTGATAACGAACAGCATGGATCCTGATCAGACTGCACGGATTCGCAGGCTGGTCTGGATCCATGCCGGTCACTAACGCACTATGTTGGTTTTGTCATGACGCGGCTCAAATGAAATTTTGAGACACAATGACTATGTCTTGTGAAAACAATAGTAAATTTCATCTCAAAACAAATTAATTACAGGGGTTTAAAAACCTATAAAGGTAGGCATAAAACAGAATTTCTACTTCCAGTTCATTTATCAAAAAAAACCCAGGAGATCTGTATCAAGTATCTATCGTAAAATTCCTATTAAACAAGGCAGTTTTTCCTTAATACAAAAACACTGTAAATACATTTAGTGTTAGCAAGTGTTGGTAATAACATTACAAAGTGTTACAGGTTTTAAAGTTCATATTATACGTATTAATGTTTACTATAAAATAAAATGGATTTTGAATGATTTGAATAAAATTATGGATTTAATTATTATTAGTTCAGCAATGATGAGTAAATTGTTTTCCTTATCATCCAGGCCTTTATTAGGGGAGGGGCATTTATTAGGAATGTTACGGTATCTACCTACCAATAACACTACATCATGATCAGCTAAAGGAATATTTTGTTTCAATAAAGGGTGGAATTTTAAACTTTGGGGGAGAAATGTCAAGGAGGAAACGGTAGGAAAGAAATTGAATAGTCTGTCATCAAACAATATTTAAATGGTTGTACATAATATCCACATACCTCTCTGAGCCTATACAGGGCATTGTTATAACTGTAAGAATCTCTGTCCTCGACACTAATACAGATACGACACATGTAGGTTAATCCTGATAAATACTTTAAGTCAGCTTCATTCAGTCCTTCACATTTGACATGCACCCATTTTTCACAAGAATCACATTGAACAGAGCCAACATCACAGCTTAAACAACAAACAGCACAAGGCCATTTTTTCAGTATAGCCTTTTTCCTTATTTGTGAAGGCATAATGAAAATTACTTTCTAAATCAAAAAAAAAAGTATCTACGACTCTAGAAAAAAATGAACAGGTTTCCTGTTTCCAGTTAAAAGTAATAAAGTTATAATATCCACTTATTTCAGAAGAATTTTAACACACACTAAAAATGTTTTAAGTTAGATTAACATGAAAGTGAATCCAACAATAAGATTTAACAATAACCAGCACTATGATAAATTTATAACAATAGAACTAGATTGAATGATTGCAAAATTATCTATTTTTTTATTTATAGATTTTGAAAATTAAGTGTTTATTTACAAAAGCAATTAAAATTCACATTAAATTTAGTAATTATTATTGATTGGCCACTTTAAAGGAAATGGGAGTTTATGCAAATTAACAGATTATCACTGATTGGCTGCAGTCTTTATGGGTGTGTATTTTGTAAATTAATTAGAGGACATGACTATCTTGATTGGCTGCTTGTTTTAGTTGTCACAATAATTTATTCATCCACAGTAATTAGTATGCAAATGTTCATTGCCCCACCTGATAGTGGAGCTGTCACCTGTGATGATAGTTTGAAGGTGTTGATATGTGAAGGGTGTTGACAATAAACAACTGGTTTCTTTAATTTGGAATTGACCCCTATATACATTACTGATAATCCATTTATTGACAATTCATATGTCACTGTCTTGAAAATGGTAAAATAAATCCAGATTCTTTTTAAATTGAAAAAAATGACTTCAAATCAATCCAAATCAAAGTTTATGAAATTATCACCATAATAAAACAACAAATACAAATCATTGAAGTTTAAATACAGAAGTTTACATAGTTCAAGATTATGCCTTGACATAACATGCAATACAGGTTTATCAAATAATGACAGTGTTTGTTTTCATTGTAATATAATTAGTGCATAGATTCTTTCAATTCAACCATATCAATTCACTAATATTCAACAAGTGAATATTCTGTTATATGTGAAAACAATTTTCAATGGATGTCTATATCAAGTTTCCCTATCCTTATTTATTCAAATGTGAGGAAGAAAGCAAATGTGTTCTGAGTACACAGAAATTTAATATTTTTTTATTTATTTGATCATTTATTACATCTGATTTCCTTTGAACTTAAAATTGTTCTTCTTCAATCCTTCATAATATAATTTCATTCACTACAGTGATTTTCTTTATACATTTGATGACCACTTAACATAAGAGCATTTACTTAAAGACCTAGTCAATTTTCACATCCTATACAGTCCTGTTACTCATCCAAAACATTATAATCAACACCAAAATACATAAAAATAGAAAGATCACCAAACAAAATTAAATAGAATTACTATACTCTAATAATTATTAATTTAAGGTCTTTTGTGCCTCCCTAGCAGTTCTTTGCGCACCTGAGCAGTCCTTAGCGGTCCGGCAAATCATTGAAAGCATAAATTCTATCACCAAAATTAAATTTTTCTTAAAATTATACATTTTTTCTCACTAAATATACTACCATATATTATAAGAATGCCCTAGGAAGTAATTTAAGGTCCTTTGGGCCTCGCTTTTAGTCTTTTGTGTACCTGATCAGTCCTAAGCGGTCTGGCAACTCATCGAAAACATAAAATCTATCACCAAAATTATATTTTTCCTTAAAATAATACATTTTTTTTATCTATTTATTACTACAATATAATATAAAAATGCCCTAGGAAGTAACTTAAGGTCCTTTGTGACTCCCTAGCAGTTCTTTGCGCACCTGAGCAGTCCTTAGCGGTCCAGCAACTCATCGAAAACATAAAATCTATCACCAAAATTATATTTTTTCTTAAAATTATACATTTTTTCTCACTAAATATGCTACCATATATTATAAGAATGCCCTAGGAAGTAATTTAAGGTCCTTTGTGCCTCCCTAGCAGTTCTTTGCGCATCTGAGCAGTCCTTAGCGGTCCGGCAAATCATTGAAAGCATAAATTCTATCACCAAAATTAAATTTTTCTTAAAATTATACATTTTTTCTCACTAAATATACTACCATATATTATAAGAATGCCCTAGGAAGTAATTTAAGGTCCTTTGGGCCTCGCTTATAGTCTTTTGTGTACCTGAGCAGTCCTAAGCAGTCTGGCAACTCATCGAAAACATAAAATCTATCACCAAAATTATATTTTTCTTAAAATTATACAATTTTTTCTCACTAAATATACTACCATATATTATAAGAATGCCCTAGGAAGTAATTTAAGGTCCTTTGTGCCTCCCTAGCAGTTCTTTGCGCATCTGAGCAGTCCTTAGCGGTCCGGCAAATCATTGAAAGCATAAATTCTATCACCAAAATTAAATTTTTCTTAAAATTATACATTTTTTCTCACTAAATATACTACCATATATTATAAGAATGCCCTAGGAAGTAATTTAAGGTCCTTTGGGCCTCGCTTATAGTCTTTTGTGTACCTGAGCAGTCCTAAGAGGTCTGGCAACTCATCGAAAACATAAAATCTATCACCAAAATTATATTTTTCTTAAAATTATACATTTTTTCTTACTTAACATACTACCATATATTATGAGAATGCCCTAGGAATCAGATTTAGGTCCTTTGTGCCTCCCTAGCAGTTCTTTGCGCACCTGAGCAGTCCTTAGCGGTCCGACAACGCTTCAAAAACATGAATTTTATCACTATAATAATATTTTTTCTTAAAATAATACATTTTTTCTCACTAAACATACTACCATATATTATAAGAATGCCCTAGGAGATATTCAAATGTCCTTTGTGTCTCCCTAGCAGTCCTTTGTGCCCCTTAGAGGTATTTTAAGATTCTTTGTACCTCCCAATCAGTCCTTAGCGGTCCTGCAATTCATCGAAAACATAAATTCTATCACCAAAATTATATTTTTCCTTAAAATAATACATTTTTTTATCTATTTATTACTACAATATAATATAAAAATGCCCTAGGAAGTAATTTAAGGTCCTTTGTGCCTCCCTAGCAGTTCTTTGCGCACCTGAGCAGTCCTTAGCGGTCCAGCAACTCATCAAAAACATAAAATCTATCACCCAAATTATATTTTTTCTTAAAATAAAACATTTTTTCTCACTAAATATACTACCATATATTATAAGAATGCCCTAGGAAGTAATTTAAGGTCCTTTGGGCCTCGCTTATAGTCTTTTGTGTACCTGAGCAGTCCTTAGCGGTCCAGCAACTCTTCGAAAACATAAAATCTATCACCAAAATTATAATTTTTCTTAAAATAATACATTTTTCCTCACTAAACATACTACCATATATTATAAGAATGCCCTAGGAGATATTCAAATGTCCTTTGTGTCTCCCTAGCAGTCCTTAAAGCTTTGTGCTCCTAAGAGGTATTTTAAGATTCCTTGTACCTCCCTATCAGTCCCTAGCGGTCCTGCAATTCATCGAAAACATAAATTCTATCGCCAGAATTATATTTTTCCTTAAAATAATACATTTATTTATCTATTTATTACTACAATATAATATAAAAATGCCCTAGGAAGTAACTTAAGGTCCTTTGTGCCTCCTTAGCAGTTCTTTGCGCACCTGAGCAGTCCTTAGCGGTCCAGCAACTCATCGAAAACATAAAATCTATTACCAAAATTATATTTTTTCTTAAAATTATACATTTTTTCTCACTAAATATACTACCATATATTATAAGAATGCCCTAGGAAGTAATTTAAGGTCCTTTGGGCCTCGCTTATAGTCTTTTGTGTACCTGAGCAGTCCTAAGCAGTCTGGCAACTCATCGAAAACATAAAATCTATCACCAAAATTATATTTTTTCTTAAAATTATACAATTTTTTCTCACTAAATATACTACCATATATTATAAGAATGCCCTAGGAAGTAATTTAAGGTCCTTTGTGCCTCCCTAGCAGTTCTTTGCGCACCTGAGCAGTCCTTAGCGGTCCAGCAACTCATCGAAAACATAAAATCTATTACCAAAATTATATTTTTTCTTAAAATTATACATTTTTTCTCACTAAATATACTACCATATATTATAAGAATGCCCTAGGAAGTAATTTAAGGTCCTTTGGGCCTCGCTTATAGTCTTTTGTGTACCTGATCAGTCCTTAGCAGTCTGGCAACTCATCGAAAACATAAATTCTATCACCAAAATTATATTTTTTCTTAAAATTATACATTTTTTCTTACTAAACATAATACCATATATTATAAGAATGCCCTAGGAGATATTCAAATGTACTTTGTGTCTCCCTAGCAGTCCTTTGTGCCCCTAGGAGGTATTTTAAGATTCTTTGTACCTCCCTAGCAGTCCTTAGCAGTCCTGCAATTCATCGAAAACATAAATTCTATCACCAAAATTATATTTTTCCTTAAAATTAATAATACATTTTTTTATCTATTAACTTACTACAATATAATATAAAAATGCCCTAGGAAGTAATTTAAGGTCCTTTGTGCCTCCCTAGCAGTTGTTAGTGCACCTGAGCAGTCCTTAGCGGTCCGGCAAATCATTGAAAGCATACATTCTATCACCAAAATTATATTTTTTCTTAAAATTATACATTTTTTCTTACTAAACATAATACCATATATTATAAGAATGCCCTAGGAGATATTCAAATGTACTTTGTGCCTCCCTAGCAGTCCTTTGTGCCCCTATGAGGTATTTTAAGATTCTTTGTACCTCCCTAGCAGTCCTTAGCGGTCCTCCAATTCATCGAAAACATAAATTCTATCACCAAAATTATATTTCTTCTTAAAATACTACATTTTTTATCTATTAACTTACTACAATATAATATAAAAATGCCCTAGGAAGTAATTTAAGGTCCTTTGTGCCTCCCTAGCAGTTGTTAGTGCACCTGAGCAGTCCTTAGCGGTCCGGCAAATCATTGAAAGCATACATTCTATCACCAAAATTATATTTTTTCTTAAAATTATACATTTTTTCTTACTAAACATAATACCATATATTATTAGAATGCCCTAGGAGATATTCAAATGTACTTTGTGCCTCCCTAGCAGTCCTTTGTGCCCCTATGAGGTATTTTAAGATTCTTTGTACCTCCCTAGCAGTCCTTAGCGGTCCTCCAATTCATTGAAAACATAAATTCTATCACCAAAATTATATTTCTCCTTAAAATAATACATTTTTTACCTATTAACTTACTACAATATAATATAAAAATGCCCTAGGAAGTAATTTAAGGTCCTTTGTGCCTCTCTAGCAGTTGTTAGTGCACCTGAGCAGTCCTTAGCGGTCCGGCAAATCATTGAAAGCATACATTCTATCACCAAAATTATATTTTTTCTTAAAATTATACATTTTTTGTCACTAAACATACTACCATATATTATTAGAATGCCCTAGGAGGTATTTAAATGTCCTTTTTGCCTCCCTTGCAGTCCTTTGTGCCCCTAGGAGGTATTTTAAGATTCTTTGTACTTCCCTAGCAGTCCTAAGGGGTCCTGCAACTCATCAAAAACATAAATTCTATCACCAAAATTATATTTTTTTCTTACAATAATACATTTTTGTCTATTAACTTACTACCATATATTATAAGAATGTTCTAGGAGGGATTTGAAGGTCCTTTGTGCCTTCATAGCAGTTGTTAGTGCACCTGAGCATTCCTTAGCAGTCCGACAACTCTTACAAAACATGAATTTTATCACTATTATGATATTTATCCTTAAAATTATACATTTTTATCACTAAACATACTACCATGAATTATAAAAATGCCCCAACAGTTATTTTAAGGTCATTTGTGCCTCCTTAGGAAATATTTGAGGTCCCTAGCAGTCCTTTTCGCACCTGAGCAGTCCTTAGGGGTCCCGCAACTCATCAAAAACATAAATTCTATCACCAAAATTATATTTTTTTCTTACAAAAATACATTTTTTATCTATTAACTTACTACTATATAATATAAAAATGCCCTAGGAAGTAATTTAAGGTCCTTTGTGCCTCCCTAGCAGTTGTTAGTGCACCTGAGCAGTCCTTAGCGGTCCGACAACTCTTCAAAAACATAAATTTTATCACTAAAATGATATTTTTTCTTAAAATAATACATTTTTTGTCACTAAACATACTACCTTGTATTATAAGAATGCCCTAGGAGGTATTTTAAGGTCCTTTGTGCCTCCTTAGCAGTCTATTGTGTATCTGAGCAGTCCTTAGCGGTCCGACAACTCATAAAATTTTCACCAAAATCATATTTTTTCTTAAAATTATATATTTTTTTTCACTAAAAATAATACCATGTTATGTAAGAATGGCCTAGGAGGTATTTTAAGGTTCTTTGTGCCTCTTTAGTAGTCCTTTGTGGCTCCTTAGCAGTCCTTAGCGGTCCTTAGCAGTCCTTAGCATTGTTTAGTAGGACCGCTGGATTTAGGCTCCTTCACAATCCAATTTTTTTTTTATTTTCACAGGAAAAAAATTCAAAATTCCTTGCAGATTTCGCAAATGATCATACTTTGATTTTAGATACTAGATTGTTTTTGTTTTACTTTAATATGAAATTAGGTGCTACCTATGGCGCGGAAAGATCTTATGAATTATGATTTTAGCATAACAAAATGTTACATGTTTAGTGTACATGTAAACCAGATCTTTCTTGCAGGTTTTTTGTACCATAAACAAAACGAATAATTTGGTGGTGTTCAACCTATCATTTGAGCGATCGGAATATTCCGAAAATATCCGAACGTAAAGGGGGACCACTGCGCATGCGTCGGCGTTCGGAAAATCCCGTCCGCCATTTTTGTTAATCTCTAATCACAGTTTTGGTTTTAACGTTATTTTTAATGTGCTGATTTATCAAAAAGGATATGTTCAAGTAACTTTTTATATTTATAATCGTTACTATAATTCTTATAAATGAAATGTAGGTTTATTTTATGATTTTGTACATAATTCTTTCACCGGAAGTGTTACTTAGCAGACGCTAGCAATAGTCTGAATTATGGAGACGCTCATTAAAAGCGCACTGATATCTATATTTAGCACAAAAGGATTTCAAAATGGCGGCGCCCATTAACTAAGGATTTTTTCACAGCTCATTAGGTATAGGATATATATTTTTTGAAATTTTCATTTAGTTTTAATTTGATTTCATTTCAATTGATAGGCATCATACATGTTATCTAAGAGCGCTACAGCCCTCGCGGGGCCTTTGGCCCCGCTCGGACTTTCCGCGTATAAATCAAATAGGATATGGTTAAATGTGAAGAAACTCAGTGTTGACCAATTTGAATCAGTGAGTTAAAATATTTAAATTAAAACAATCTTCCCTTTCATTTGTTCCATAATTATTTTTTCACAATTGTCTTATTCAACACGCTATTTTTTTCACAAAATGACCAGGCCCCTTCACAGTTTTGGCAAGAAAAGCCCTGTTAAAGTATTTTTTGCTGAAGACAGACCTGTAGGGAAAGTCCACCAATAATGGTGCCAGGAATCAAGATCAAAAACTTGTATTCAACTATTTTATTTAGAACTGTAAAATAAATAAAAAAAAGTAAATAAAAATGAACCCTTGAAGTTGAGTATTGAAATCGTGTTGTGTCAAAAAAGATGTTCAAAACATATGACATGCCATTGCCGGTACTCAGAGCGGTTCCCACAAATAAAGTCAATTATATCATACAAGCTCTCGCGTAACTCCTAAGTGTCATGGTAGACATCAGCCGGTTAACTGATGTTTTGCAGTACGATATGAGAATTAATTGAAAGTATTAATTAATATTTGAATAATTAAGATAGTCTAGACCAATGTTGAAATGATATAGTCTAGAACAATGTTGAAAAACTGGTTTTCTGTTTTATTATTTTTTAGACTGGTTATCTGTTATTTTATTTTTCAGACTGGTTTTCTGTTATTTTATTTTTCAGACTGGTTTTCTGTTATTTTATTTTTTTCAGCCTGGTTATTTGTTATTTTATTTTTCAGACTGGTTTTCTTATTGGAGAAGTAGTACATCATATACATGATACAATCAGTGACTCGCAAATAAATAACAGAGAAGTGAAGACCAAAACATGTAAGCTGTTTAATAGTGTCAATCTCTTGTTAGTTAATTAATTTTAAATGTATGCACTGCTTGGTCTTTTCTTTAAAACAAAACACCTGCAGGTGAGTGTCAAACACTCGAACTAAGTTTTATGAATGTGTAATTATATCACTTAATCAGCATCCATGTAACAAAATCAACACAGGTGTCTAATAGCTGTAGTCCAGTTAACCCACTGTGCAACATTTGGTATACATGCAATTTATCCAAAACACATGTCCATTGAAAGGGTCTGTTAGCTGGAATTAAGTACAATGTCTTTGATTTTTAATCAATGAGAGAAATCTGCAAAATATGTAAGAATAGTTATCACATTCCTCAGTGTTGATCTATTTTGTTTAAAAAATGATACATTTAGTATTGTACATATTGATGGTTGTCTGGTTCTATAAATAGAAATATTATTGATTGATGATTTTCTGTTTTAGATGTATTTGAGTGTTTAAGATGTCCCAAAGACCAGCTGTTTTATAATGGTAAAGGAGATATACAAGTGGAAAAGGTCAAAGACCTCCTACGTGATAAACACAAGGTAATTGTTTTATAGATATTTTGATAGTTACCACATTTTAATTATCAATAAAAGGACTACAGTGTTCATCCTTTCCGGTTAAAATTATTTTTTGAAGAAAATTAATTTTTGACATGTCTTAATTTGAAATTAGATAAAGTAGATGTCAGGTTTGCATCTATTTTCCAAATTTGTATAGAAGCATATTTTTTCAAGGGTGTACTGTCTGTCGTACAATATATTTTTATGCATGCATGATATACTTATAATTTTACACTTTCAGAAAGTTGTTGGTTGGTACTGTTTTAGAAGGAATTCGACTATCCGACCATCATTTAGGGAGAGACTGTTGCACTATAATCTGACTCGGACATTTGTCCAAGATGGGGACAAGTTCTTGTTTTTATTGTGCTCTGCCAAGACCAGTACGAACAGGTCAACACACACGTTTGATCACAGTTTTCTACATGTTGATAATGAGTAGGTGGTATTTTTATTTCCTGTATCAAAGAATTATTATGTAGGAATGCTATGTGTTAGAGAAAAGATTTCACAATACTTCATATCTAATATATTCTAGTGCTTTCAGATCCTTGTGTTAAGCATTGGTATTAATTCTGAAAAACCCATTGGGTATAAGAACTGATGCAATGTTTATTGTTCCTTAGGAATTCAGTCTGACACTTCCTAAATCAAGTACAGGAATTTGATGATGTATGTAGTTTACTTTGATATCTTGCCCTCCCCCCATTCCCTCCAAATACACCAGGTACCTCAATAGAGAGAGCAATAGGCTAGTAAACCAGGGGTCACCAGTTTGGTCCATGGGAGAGGAGAAATTTTTTCAATAGCATTTGATCTCAGACATAGAGTCTAATGCTCATTTGAATGTCACTGTTGTTTCAGAAGTCATGTGGGATTTATAGTTGGTCACTTGCGAAGAAAATGGTAACAAGACGTTATATATAAGCCAGTTAGTGGTTTTGACCGCCAAGATTAAAAAAAAAATGTGTTAAAACCAGAAAAATAAATAAACACACCAAAAACATAGTGTGCTTGTACTAAAACTCTTCAGTTGATATGTTTATGTTAAAAACACAGCAGTTTTGTCAAATAATTTTTTCTTTGCAAGTTGTATTACTTAATGTGTATACATGTATGTGTCTGATTTTTTCAGTGTATTCAAGAAAGTGCCTGTAGAGATTACAAATCTAGGTGATACAACACATACCGAGTATAGGAGTGAGGCCAGTCATACTGTAGATAGCACACATGGTGCCTTTAGTCGCATTGTACAGTCACATGAGTATGTAGTTTTAAATTTGCCCCCTTTGGGGTTATATAGTTGCCCCCTTTTGTCCTTCAATGGTTCCTTAAGTTGGTATTTGATAATCGTGTGCTTTTTTACAATTTCTCCTCGCAACCTCATTTGTTGAGTAATATCTTCTATATTTGGTAGACAGATACCTTAGTCAGTGGGGTTCATTAGGGGTCAAGATTGCTGATGCTATAGATAGAATTTACACTTTTGCTCATGAAGCCTTCATTCATTGACCAATGTGTCTCCTATTTGGTAGGTATCTTGGGTAGTCCTCCAGCTTTGGTTGGAATGAGTTGTCAAAGTCACCAGTGATAATAAACAATTTTATACACTTTTGCTCATAATTTTTATAGCCTTTATTTGGTGACTCATGTGTTCTATATTTGGTAGAAACATACCTTTGTTGGTTCTGTAACTTTGATTAGACAAGTCCCGGGCTATATGACTAACTTGTTTACAAATAAAAGCCTTGTATTTGCCTAAAAATGATTGAGTTCAAAAATTAATCTTAACATTGTTTTTAACCAGGTTTTCCGAAGGAAAAAACTGGTTATTAGATTGAGGTATGTCGGCGGGCGGGCGGTCGGGCGGGCGGGCGGACGGGCGGGCGGGTGGGCGGGCGTAAACAATTTCTTCTGTGCGCAACTCCTCCTACATTTCTCAACGGATTTTGACCAAACTTTCACAGAAGCTTTGTCATCAAGTGCCCTGGCGCATATTGTCGGGGTTTTGCGATTAGATAATATTTGACCTAATTATGGCCCTTTGTTTTTTTTCCTTATATAAAATATATAGTGAACAATTTATTCTGTGAGCAACTCCTCCTACATTTCTCAACGGATTTTGACCAAACTTTCTCAGAAGCTTTGTCATCAAGTGCCCTGACACATATTGCCAGGGTTTTGCAATTGGTATATATTTGACCTAATTATGGCCCTTTGTTTTTTTTCTTATATAGAATATATAGTGAACAATTTCTTCTGTGCGCAACTCCTCCTACATTTCTCAACGGATTTTGACCAAACTTTCTTAGAAGCTTTGTTATCAAGTGCCTGGCACATATTGTCGGGGTTTTGTGATTGGATAATATTTGACCGAATTATGGCCCTTTGTATATTTTTTCCTTATACAGAATATATAGAGAACAATTTCTTCTGTGCTCAACTCCTCCTACATTTCTCAACGGATTTTGACCAAACTTTCTTAGAAGCTTTGTTTTCTAGTGCCTGGCACATATTGTCGGGGTTTTGTGATTGGATAATATTTGACCGAATTATGGCCCTTTGTATATTTTTCCTTATACAGAATATATAGTGAACAATTTCTACAGTGCGCAACTTCTCCTACATTTCTCAATGGATTTTGACCAAACTTTCACAGAAGCTTTGTCATCAAGTGCCCTGGCGCTCACTAAATTCCCATGTTTCATCCAAGACATCATTCAAGTATTTTTTTAAAATTGTGAACATACTTTTCTTGATATCGCACAAAACACCACACGCCAATATTGTTGACAAAAGAAAATGACAAGAGACGCAAAAATGCAAAAATTAAGCAAAAATAAAGTACTGTTTACCTTTCTAAAACATTTGGGGAAAAAAGGCGAATAGACAACATAAAATTTCTCAATCATTTTTTTTTGAGGAATATTAAAAAAGCCATAATTCTTCCTAAAAGTTCAATTAAAAACAAATGCCCCTTCATGACAAAGCTTCTGTGAAATATTTTGCTGAAAACCTGGTTGCATCGCATTGCGATGTTCCTTGTTTTTTTTCGAGTTCTAAAGTTTAAATTTGAAATTTCAAAAGTTATTTCTATTGTAGTTATCATGGTGTCCAGTAATTGATAAATGCATTATTATTTCTACCTGAGGTTAAAAAAGAAATCAAGAAATCTTTTTGAGTCACTGTTTTATGATGTAACGAATCAAGTGCAAATCAAAATATACTTGTTATGGACATGACCTATCTTAGTTTGATGTGGTGTTTTGGTATTTTCAGGGGTGAATTTCTCAATACATTTGGACAGATGGAGGTAAAGAAGGTGCAGATGCTCAATGGTGCTATAAGGAGACAACTAGATGTAAGAGATAGTTTAACCTTTATGTATGTATATAGTGTATGTTTAATGAGGGTCCATCAGCCCCGTTAGGCACAAAAAGCAGCTTTCGCTGTCAAGTATGGACCTCAGACATGTCACCAGTCATTCCCTTCAACAGTATCAATTCTAGGAGGGGGGATTGGGTGATTCACTAATACTTTTGAGAATTATTTTTTCAGAGGCAGGCAGGAAATTTTACATAGAGAAAGAACAAATAAGATCAACAAATGTAATTCATTCTAACTTTCCGATGAAAATCCCCGTTTTTCGAATCCTAGAATAGACACTACTTAAAGAGTTAATTTTGAAGCACAAAGTGGTGATGATTTACCTTCATGCAATTTCCACAGAGTATTAGCCAAAGATATGAATTTTGAACTAAAGTAGGTCACTTGTAGTAGCTGTAGTTTCAGTTCTTTCAGATAATCATATTTAAAAGAAGTACGTTGTTATCAACTTGTTACAGATATTGATATTTTTAGTTTTACCTTTTCAGAGTATATCCCAAACAGTGATAGATAGTGAGGCAAAATGTAGTGACCTTGAACAGGAGGTCGCTATGTACAGAAAGAGAGCAAAGTTAAAACTTCTAGAACAACAACAACAGGCTTTACAGCAGCAAAAAGGGTCAAAAGGTTGGTTCAAAATAAGTTTTATAGGAGTATATTAATTTTTAGCTCGACTATGCGATAAGAATAAGTAGAGCTATCCTAGTCACCCAATCATCGGCGTCGACGTAACCACTTATGTTAAAGTTTTTGTAACACTCAAATATTTTCAAAGTCCATTGACATATGGCTTTGAAACTTTGCACACATGTTCACCATCATAACCCCAACCTTTAGACAGGAGGAGGTAACTCTATCAAGTCTTTTGACAGAATTATGCCCCTTTTTGACTTAAAATTTACTTTTAAAGTTTGCATACCACCTCAGATATTTTCATATTCCTTTGATATCTGGCTTTGAAACAAGTTGAAATTTTATACACTTCTTTGAGAGCATAATAGGAATCTCTCCAAGGCCTATAACCGTCAAATGTTTTAAAGAAAAATTTGGCCCTTTTGATAACTTAAAAAATTCTACATTATCAAGGCTCTTTTACTATCAAGCACTGAGAATAGTCGAGCGTGCTGTCCTACCAACAGCTCTTGTATAAAAATCTAAATATTATAACTGTATATTGTATGACAATTTGATTATTTGGTCAATAGTCAGTACTTATTTTGTATAGAGTTAAATGATTTTGATATGAAGATTCTTTCGCTCTATTATTATACATAACAACTACCTTGTAAAAATGTAGAGACTTCTGGCCGCATGGGTCTGAACTGGGGTGGGGGTGTGGGGTCTCAACGATGGGCAGGTTGTTTAAATCTTCAGTTAGAAACTACACACTCCTTGTTTAGTTCTGGTTGATTTCAGGAACAGATTCAATAGTGTGACTATAAGCTAATAGCTTCCTACATGAAATAAAATAAATTCTATATAAAATGTAGAGGATATAGTATATATTTAAACCTTATATTCATGATTTCATTTATGGATTTAACACTCTGCGTATATAATTGTTGTTCTTATATTCAGTGAGCAAAGGTCCATCAGTAGATGACATTTTATCAATGGATCAAGTAGATGACCTTCCTTCTGAAATATTAGTGGGTCAAGGTCAAAAAGAAAGAACTAAAGGTGAAAGGTCAAAAGGTGATGTGGAATTGAAATCTAGCACAGGTATGAAACAGCAAGACATGGAGACAGAATCAAACTTACTCGACAGATATAGTGATATGAACGAAAAGAAAACGCATCCAGTGAAATTGACTGCTCCTGCACAAATGCATTCGCGTTCGTCATCGTTACCTGTAGACACGTCAAACATCAACTCTAGTCAGTTAAACACTGCGCATACAAGGAGTAAATCTGGAGATGCCAGTGAAGAAAAATCGAAACCTGTTAAAAATGACACCAAAGGAAACAATAGTGAAGATCCTTTTGACTTTGTAGGAAGCATGCTAGCTGAATCAAAGAAAGATACACAAAAATCACATAATTTAGGACAATTAAAGAAAAAAGATACCAGTGTTGATATGGAGACAGAAGAACCGATACCTAGTAAATTTGCAGATCAAAGACAAACAAGACATAAAGATGCAGCTGTTTCTGCAGCTAAATCATTTAATCCGAGTACGCGATTAACTAGAGGTCAGAAGTTAAAAGGTCAAGAACAAGTGACGGAAAGTGTTGTAGGTAAAGGTCAAATTTCAAACAATTTATTGCATGAAAATACAGAGGAGGGTGATGGACTTAAGTTTGAAAAGTCTAAAAATCACGGAAATTTGAAAACTTGCGGACAGGAAGTCACAGAGATTATGACAGACGAGGACTCGACATCACAAGATAATTATGAAATGGACGTGTCAGCCTCTCCAGTCTATTGAGTATATTGGCTTTTTTCCGTCTAGTCATTCTTTTTCATATTCTAACGCCACATTCATCCTTTTACTAGACTCTTTTTCTCCACAATTCTGCAAGAAGAGAAAGTTTATTTTTGTCATGTGTGGAAAATATCCAACTTAATTAAAGGAGGTTGCTCATCATTCAGCTGCATTTCTAAAAAATGAATGTTGTAAAGTAAAGGATGTGGGATTTTTGCATGAAATAGGGTCCGGTAATCTGATTATCTAGGTCTTGTCCCAATAGGCTAAATATTAAAAAACAATCAAATCTTGAAAATTTCCAAAAATTGATAAGATTTCCCACAACTTGAGTGTCAGGACATGTAATGGTTTTTCATGAAAGAACTCAAATAATGAAAGGTTTATTATCAGAAAAAGCGAATGTCTAAACCAAGTTTATTAAATTTTCAAGATTTTTATTTGGTTACCATCACTTCCAAGTTTAATTGGCAATGAATGATTGTTGCAAAAAAAAAATGAATACTTGTAATTTTCCACAAAGAAACTTTGAAATAAATATTTCTAGACATAATTAGACCAAACACAAATTCTATATTGTATGATTCAACTTTATATTCATAATTTTCCACCTGAATTGTTTTGTGATTTTTATATGTACCACCTTATATTTATGAAGGTTTATTAACTTATTACCACTGAATATAAATTCTTGACATAAATATTTGTTCTATTTTTGCCACAAAATATTTCACTAAGAACAATTATTGGAATCCCCTAATATTAGTGGGTTTATTTTGTGGTAATCTTTAGTTTGTCATAGACTATAATGACAACATATTAGGATTGTGTTAACACACTGTATGTTGTGTAAATGATGTATTATGTGTTTTAAACAGTTCATGTTTCATATTTTCACATATAATTCATGATAAATGTGATTTGACCCTGTGTAACTTTTATGCCACTACATTGATCAATCAATTTATTGAAATATGTCCTTGAGTCCTATATGACCTTGAAAGTCTGACCTTGACTTTCAAGGTCAAATTATCGAAATTAGAAACTTTTGGTTTTACATTGCTCTGTAATAACAGATAAGGGACTCTGCATTTCTGTATAATGAATACATCTTGTTTGTATATTTTTATTGGAAATCATATTATGTAATTCTTCTCCAGTAAGTTATTTTTTGTTAAAAATTGTTTTGTTATTTTGTGAGAAAATTTAGAATTATTTTACCTCATTTGTCTATTTATTATATGTAGTTTTACTACCCACCATTTTGTTTTTGCATGTATTTTTTCCAGATATCAACAGTATTTCAACAATACTTGTATGTGTGTATTATTATTTACCATATTTGAAGTTATTAATTTTTGACAGTAGAAATACAAAGAACAAGATCTGTATTCAATACTTTGTATTGATCAAGTCGTTTTGTAATCATGTCAAAGTGACGTACTACTAGTGTGTTTAATGAATTGTATATATGAGCCACGTCACGACAAAACCAACAAAGTGCGTTTGCAACCAGCATGGATCCAGACCAGGCTGCGCATCCGCGCAGTCTGATCAGGATCCATGCTGTTCGCTATCAGTTTCTCTACTTGCTAAAGGGTTTGTAAGCAAACAGCATGGATCTTGATCAGACTGCTCGAATGCGCTGGCTGGTCTGGATCCAAGCTGGTCGCAAAAGCAGCACGTTGGTTTTGTCATGGAGCGGCTTATATTTCATACATGAATGTTTCTTTTATCTTAGTCTGAATCATAGTTTTTTCCATAATTATTTTGAACCATATTTTCCCCCCAAAAATGGATGGGACCGATTTTACTAATTTAAAATCCGGAATTAGTTCATGCACATCTTGCATGTTTTGTATTCATACGCCTGCTTTAACAACATATCGATTAACCGTAGACTATCAATGGAAAAATAGAACATTGTATTTTATACTGATTTATTTTATGCATTTCTACTAAGGTATGATATTAAAGGAAAATTACTTGAATAATACATTATATTTTGTACTGAGTGAACTATTTTACGCATTTTACTCAAGGTATATTTTTACTAATATGTAAGGTATATAACTTATAAGAAAAGAAAAAATTCATGATTCTGATATTCTGAAGGTATGTGATATAAGGAAAAATACACGACAGGAAAATATTTTGATGGGGTGCTCTCATTAATTACATGAATTTGTATATCAACCAGCCTGTACACTCTAATGGTTATAAAATTGTATTGTGGCAGTACAACTTTCCACAATCAAATCAAGCCATACAACCAATCAGAATAGAACATTCATGTGTTATTACCTACATATATTTTCGTAGGTAGTCACTTAATTAACCTATCTAGTGTTTAAGATTTATTGCTATAGATACTCAACTCTTTCCTTCAATAAATTGATAACCTTATTATTGGAATGCATAGAGTTCACCATGAAATTTCAGTTTCATGATTACTGTTCTGTCCGGCCCTGATTAAAGTAATATGGATTCATGCCCCTTACAGTAAATGTACAAGTTATAGACAGGATTGATGCATGCTTGATCATTGTTTTCCTTAGTTATCATAACCTCATTATTACTCAAGCATAAAATTTTGTCTGTTAATAATGACATGTAAATACAATGAATAGAATTATGAATCGTGACTGTTTCAGAACATCTGTCTTCATCTATTTATACAGTTTCATATTGCATCTTGCATCATTTAATATCAATTGTCAACTATATTTGTACAGATCATCTACTACACCCCATCTCCCACCCACCAAGACCCGCCCGCCCCTTTAGCAGTTATGACAGTTGTAACTGCAAAACTGTGTGAAGGAAACTGGTTTAATCCTTGCCATACTGAAACCAAAAGTGGTAACCCTTTGCCCCCAGTATAGAGTCAGGCTGGCTTGCACATTTGTAACCTCTATGCTATTGGCAGATCAATTTTTGTACTTTGAAAATGAAATCCCTACTTTTCTTAAAATAAGAAAATGGACAGTTCAAAGTTCATACCTAGGTAATCTTATTATACAAATTGAGCAGGTCAAGTCTTTAAAGCTGGATAATAAGGTGGTAAGATAAAATTTTGCATGTTGTACATATAATATCCCTTCAGATAAATTCTTTGCTCTTACATATTATATTAGTTGACAGATTTCTGTTTGAATCCTGTATAAAACATTCAAGAAGCATGTTCACGTCAAGCTTATGCCAATTCATTTGGCTCCATAAATTCTTGGAAACTCATATTATGACGTTATTGATTTGTTGAAAACTAGTTGTTGTGGTAAAATATTGTTTTGCATTTGTGTTGATCATTGTTAAGATCATTTATCATTAAGGCATTATTCATTCATTTATTAAACATCAATCAGTACACTAATTATTTACGAAAAAATAAAAATAGTTATAACTGATCAGTGACCATCAACCGAACACTTTTTTCCTGAAATTTCGTCTCCAAGTTAGAGAGCTAGTTTGTTTATTTCTGATTATGTTGACACTTGTATTTATGATCTGTGGACTGGGGTATTGGCATTCTTTTCACCAAAGTTTTTTTTTATTACTTTTAAAGAAATTTATAAATCAATTTAATAAAGTTAATTATAGAAGAAACATGTTTTGTTGTTAATAAAAAAAACTTACTGAATATTGGCTACTACTGAACAAAGGAAATGACAATCTGGAAATTTTTGGGCCGTCTCGGTTTTGGTGGTCCGTGACCAGTTTGTATTATGTTATTCATGCCATTACTGTATACTTTTTAACTTTGTAAAAATAGGGAAGAATTTTTTATTTGGGTTGTGTTCTTTATTCTGAATATTCTTTGACATATAATTATATGAATTTTATCTTTCTTTTCATTTTGAAGAACATTGAAATCCACAATATTATTTGCCATTGAAACAGCTGTGTACATGTAACATTGATCAAAAACCACAAAAACTGATGTCCGGCAATATCTTTATTATTTCACTGGCTGTTTTCTTGACACTTGTATTCATTTATTGCTTTTGAAATATCTTGATATTTTGACAAATTTGAAACCCACCATGCTCTTTTGTTTCCTGCATGGTCGAGGGGTTAGAGTCTATGACTTCTAATCCAGTCACCTCTCTGGCTTGGGTTCGATCCCCAGGAGATGCTTTGGTAGTTTAGCACGGAGGAAGTTTGTTTAGAACTAGTGTAACTTTCCAGGAACGATGGTTAGGAAACTACCCGCCTATATGACTGAAATACTGTTGGGAAAAGTCGTAAAATGAAACAAACAAATAAAATTGTTTCTGGATCTATAGTCATTCAAACTTTGGGACTGAGAACACATCATCAGATACCCACGGCTGTACCATCAATCATGGGTATCCGAGGATGATTTTTAAAATCATATAAAAATATTCAAGAATGTGTTACACCAACTTTATTTAATACATATAACAATGAACCATAATTATGTGGCATGATAAAATTTTAGATTTCAAAAATTACAAAATTTAGTCGAAGCTATTATAATACAGTAGGTAAAGAACGATGATTGTTTAAAAAAGTTTCTATGTCACTACTTTAAGCTGAAAAATGTTGATGGATGGGATTTAGATTATTGCAGGTTAAAAGTTAGCCTGTCATTGATTTTTTTGTTGCACTCCATCAGACTACTCTTATTTTATCTGATTGTATGAATATAAATACTCATTAGGTAGAAATATATATATACATGTATTATTTTTGGGAGCCTTAGTAAAATGCCTTGCTTAACTTACCAGTACTGATTGTCATATAGAGCATCAACTGAACATATTAGAAAGATAACTATTAATGGCATAATAATATAATGCCAAAGTGGTTGTCTCCCTTATGATAATGTCAATGCTAAGGGTTATCTAGGTTAAGCTACAGATCTAGCATAATACCATGTCAGTCTCTGTGGGTATGATACATCAACCTACAGGTTATTTTTCTGTTTTAGAACAAATTAAAATACAATGTACATGTAAGCATGTCAACCAAGGAATTTGTTTTGTTTTTAGTTGAAAACAGATATGATTATGTTAATTTGTGTAAGGAATTTAACAACTATTAAATTTACTTAAGTCATGAATATTGACTCAAATTAGCCAGTACCTACAATTATTTGCTCCACAACACTATGAGTTTGAGTCCTGCCAATGGACTTCCAGTTTTTTTGCTTTTCAATGAAAAACATGTAGATGTTGTAAAACAAAATATTTAGCAAAAAGGTTTGATATAAGCTAGAGTTTAGCTAGTAGATATATATGATTAATTGAAAATGTTTATGTTTGTTTAGAGATTTAAGTTATATCCATTACAGCCTGTAATACATTTTTATACATGTAATGTTGTCTGTTTTATTTGTACCCTGATAGTTTTGTCCAAAATCTTAAGTTCATCAATGCTCTCAAAATTTTCTATTATCACATTATGAATTTCCTTCTTAAATACCTATAAAGACCTAGGCAATTACTGATAATGATGCTAAATGGAGGGTTTTCAAATAAAGGTCAAGGTTATAATTGAATAATTCAACATACAAGTTTTGTCATAATGATTCTTTTGTCCAGGTATAAATGAAATCCTTAAATAAATAACAAAGATATATGAGACTCAACTTAATTTTTATTTAAAGGTCAAGGTCAAAATTTTCTTTTCTTAACAAAATTTCCAATATTTCCCCTATTTCTCTTTCAAAATTTCCTAATAGTACATTTCTTTAAAGCCTACAGATTCATGCTAATTTTCACGAAAATTTGAAAATGTATTAAAAGTATAATTTTGTAAAGTTACCAAAAGAATGCAATTTACACATTATCAATGGCACTTACAACCCATGTAAGTTACCAAAAAGAGGTCAAAATATACATAAACAGCCCTTACTGCGTTAGTAACGCAGTAGAAATATAGTTATAAATGCTGAAAAATAGGTCATTAATCGCACATAACAGGTAAACTATTACTAGAATTTCGAATCTTTTTACTTTTCCTAAAAACTTAATAAATTTTTCTCAGGTTTGATTTTATTGAAATATTTTTGCTCATCTGGAACGTGCAGCTTTAAATTTCTTATTACACTTAAAATTTCTTATTTTCACACAATTTCTCGAAAAACAACTTATTTCTCACAAAATTCCCAGCAATGTTCCTACTTTTGCAAATATAATTACATTTTGTACAATGAATCAGTCCTGTCTAAACTTTCCCTTGAAACATTGAGAGAAAACAGCATTCAACAACAACAAAAATTTCTACAGCAGAAGACTGAAAATAACATCTAATGAAAAAAGTCGAACATTCAACTGTGAAAACAACACTTGAATACTGAAATATTATCGGTGAGTAATGTCTTCCAAACAAAGGACATCCAAAACTTGTATACCATGAGGACATGGGTGTTATCTAATGGATAAATCCCAGTATTAACACTGGTAAGCGAAAAATGAAATAAATTTTTGATGATAAAATTTTTATTACAGGTAAGGAATGGACAAAAACATTCCATTTAATATGTTGATTTTTGACAGACCTATTTGTTTTAGGAAGTGGTCAACTATTACTGAAAATTAACTTTAAATTTGGACATGAAATTTCATGGTTTTGTCAAGAAGAACATTTTCGTGAACTTAAATTAGTGGATTGTTTAATTTTTCTTAAAGGTAAAATGTAAATCAATATGATGCAAAATATTTTTAAAGCAAATCAAATGAAATTGGATTTTAAATTTGTGGATTGACCTATCCAGGAATAGCCCCACAAATGATTTTGCAGTAAACCCTAAGTCTTATTTAGGCCAATAGTTCAGAGGTCAAGGAAGAAACAGTTAAATTATGATTTATTTTGATGAATAATTTCCAAGTTAAGTGAACTCTTTTTTCAAAAAAGAAAAAAAAAAATCGATCCGCATATTGGAAATCAAGACTGCCAATACAGTAGGATCATTTGTCCGAGTAGATTTTGAGACAAACACGTAAACTTCCGGGTGATATTATTTTTATAACTTTTTATATTTTCCCACCTATTTATCAGATACCAAAGGTATGAGATTGTTTATAAACTTATTTTCATACATGTGTGAAGTATGCCAGACATAATGTGTTTGTTGTTTCATGTTAATACACTAGCTGATCAAATTTCAAAAGACCATCCCCAAATAAAATTTATAGACTAAAAAAAAATTGAAGTGGCTAGCCGTACGGCTAGCCAAAAGTTCTAGCCGTACGTGACTCACGTACGACTAGCAAGGACACACTGTATTGGCTAGCCGTACGGCACTTTTCAAAATTATATGGAAGTCGAAAATGCACATGTTATTTAATGACTTTAAGTGAGGATTTAAACCGTCTTCATATGTTTACTTTTTAGAGATTAATCGCCTTGTTGGCTATAGTAAAAAAGTACGAATACATGTATCGATGTCATCTCAAGACGTTGAGAAAAAATAGCGTTTTGTTGCAGTTAAATAACATCAGTTGAAATAGTTTACAAAATTTTGATGATAATCCTTTTTTTGTTTCATTAAGTTTAATTTTCGACACCTTTAAAATGAAACAAAAAAAACAACGAAAATTATTGTTGTTGGGCTCTGATAATTGCGTCAATTAACGACGGTACTGTATAGAAGTTTGTTAATATAAGGAAAGTTTGCATGTTCCATGAAACGCATTTTAAAATTCTATTGTCAGTCCCTGGGTAGGCTTTAATAATAGCTAATTAATTGATTGTGCTTTAATGTTCGATATTTATCTACTGTATTTGTAAATTATACACTTATTTTTGCTTTTCAACGTTTTTTTGTTTTTGTTTTTTTTAATGTTTATTCCACTCCGATCATAATTTATTCGATCCATGTGCTTAATTAATACAAATTCATCTTTCATACAAATAAAACAACAAATCATAATCATGAGGCACAAAATAACATATGCATGTTCGACTTCTATATAATTTTGAAAAGTGCTAGACAAGACAGTGAGTCCTGGCTAGTCGTATGTGACTCACGTACGGCTAGAACTTTTGGCTAGCCGTACAGGCCCGTACGGCTAGCCACTTCCAAAAAAAATAGTATAGGCTACTAAATAATTTTTAGCCCTTAATTTTTATCTCTTATAACATTTCTGTGGGTATTGTAAATGACGTGTTTTTTAATCAATACTTTGACACTCACAGAGAAAAAGATCAGTTAATTAAATGGGCCAAACTGTTCACGCTTAATTAATAGACTAGAAAAATTACATGAAAATTGCAGACTTCAATACACCCATTGACAGTCTCTTTATGAACTACGTAAATGACTATGTATATTAAGTGAAAAAACACGAATTGTTTCCGTTATCTTCGAGTAAAATCAATATCACTAATGCTTAAACTATGCAAATTTAGCTGTTTTTAAACCACTAGCTTGGGTCGATTTAATGTCCGATTTTAAAATTTATTACACCAATGAAAAGCTTGTGATCTTAGCTTCTTCTCAGTATATATTTCAACACATTGTTTGACACTGAAAGTATTAAGATTTACGGTTAAACCTTACACAAGTCAGACCATTTTAAATACGTTTAATACAGTGAGATACGCAATCGGTTATCTTTACTCGCAATCCTACTGATAAGAATAGCCTGTCGTCTGCTAGTTCGGAACTGTCAATCCATGTATTGTTTGATTGTTGAAAAAGTGCAACATCCCTCATGCTCCATAGCACTGGCTTGAGACAGGTACTCAATTTTCAACACTTTAAAGTTCTGGAGTCAATGATAAAAATGTTGCACTTTCCATTGGTTAGGTGTCTTTTTACTGAGATGAGATCTCTTGAGATGAGAACTCTTCCCTCGCTCTTGAAATTCTCGTGATTTCTGTTGCATGCTGCGAGTCAGTGCTACAGAATTAAATTACTTTTTTACTTAAATTATTGAACTACTGCTAAGTAAAGGTGGTAAGATGGTCTAGGTGGTTGAACTGATAATAAAGACCAGAAAAATATAATACTAAAGTGAAGTACTGGGCAACTGTTTTTCTTGTTAATTCCATTAAGGGCAGTTTCAACTTGAGCTTCTGATTGTCATAACAGTGATTTTTTTCCAATTTTCAAAACAACCTGTGGCTTTCTGAAGGGGAAAACATAGCGCGATAAAATAGAAAAGGGGGAAATCAAATTCCAACAACTAAAAATGGAATTTACTCTCACATTTTATAAAATTTTCAATTTCAATTCAATTTAACATGCATGGTACATAGCACAGGCTGTAGGGACAGCTTTCTGTCTTCTAGCTGATATAATAAGTCTGATGCTGTTAAGTCATGGTTCTGGTGAAATAGTGCACAGGGCATTTCAGGGAAAAATATTAGCTTTTTTAGGGGAAAATATATCTATTTTTAGCTAGGGGAAACAGCCTTTATTTGGCTGTAAAATACAGGGGAAAAAATCACTGCATATATTAAAGTATATTGCTTTATGTTTGCAGTTCTGCATTATAATTAGGTAAGTATGTATGGCAAGGATGAAGATCAGTAATAAACAGGTCAATACTTGCGAGTTAGCAAATAATTTGGAAATTTTACTCATAACTACAAGATTTTAAGCAAGAGGGGATAAAAAATGGACTATGAATTAGTTTTTGACACACAATACAAGATGTAATACAAGCTTAATTATCAAAGTTTAATTTAGCACCTAAAACTCACTAATTTTAAAGATGAAATTTACCATTTTTGAGAAGTGTTTTTTTAGTATTTGCAAATGTTTTCCAATGAACACTGTGACAGTTATCACAAGAACTCCTTGGCAAGTTATCAAAAGAACTCCATCCTTTGTGTAACAGTTCCTCCCCCGTGAATATGTCTTTGTTTTTGACTGTCTAATTCATGTCAGTTTCGTCGTCAGCAATGATGATTATGTCCAAATTTTCACAATTCATTTGCTAAAACCAAGCATATGTATATACTGGTATACTTATGTTTTGTGAAAATCATATATCATCCAAAAAAAGCCTACCTACCTCCTTGCAACCCAGGGTCGGCTACAGCAAACAGATAAAAATTTAACAGATAAATTAAAATTTTTTAAGTGTGGCCTTGGGATCATGGTGTTATGCATGCTTGTATTAGACATTTAATACAAATAGATCTACCGGGTACTACAAACTTAAACAGAAAATTTGCTTTTTCAGTTATTTTTGTCACTGACATTTGAAAATGGAGTTAATTCGAAATAACCAAGAAAACTGGGAAAAAAAGTGTCTTCTCTTAATATAAGGCAAAATAGAGACGTATATTCACTAACAGAAATAAATAAATTTTAGCTTGTATTGATATTTGAAAGTGTGTGTAGAAATGGTATCGGATGATGAATATTGATGATATATCAATATTGCGATATTCAATGACAGTCCTAGGAGTAACCCTCAAGTCGCTCTTCGTGTCTTACTTAAATCTGCAACTTCTGTTTGCTGTGTATTTTCTCCCATACACTTCTTAATTTTCCTCTAAAATAGGATGCTCTCCTTATGTAGTTTTCTTTAACTTATGGAAACATGCATGGCTTGATTGATCAGTTTGATCAGGGACTTTCAAATAGAAAGTAATAATTTAGCTGTACCACTTCCCAAACACAAAAGAAACAAATGAGCGGCGTCATGACAAAACCACGCAGTCTGAACAGGATCCATGCTGTTCGCTATCAGTTTCTCTACTTGTAATGAGTTGGTAAGTGAACAGCATGGATCCTGATCAGACTGCGCGGATGTGCAGGCTGGTCTGGATCCATGCTGGTTGCAAACCCATTATGTTGGTTTTGTCGTGACGCGGCTCATTTAATGATCATGGCTTTTATTATGTCCAATAAATAACATTTTGAATACAAAAATAAGACTCCAAAAAAATAAAGCTTTGAGAAGTAAAAAAGGATTAATTTGCATTTTCAGTGCTTAATTGGACTCTAAAATGACCTACTGTATAATGATAATTTTTGTTCACGGTAGTATGTTTAATAAACAAAACAAAATAGCAAAGCAAATGAATATTAGAGATAATTAAAAGGTTACTTGTAGGGTTGTAAATTACAGATGTACTCATTATACACCTTGTTTTAAAGTTTAAAGGTGGTCTTACTGTTGTAAAATGTCTTGTTAACATTCAGTGTATTATGATAAAGACAAGATATCAAATTATTAACACTGAGTAGATGATGGTAGTGACTGGCCACACAGCTTTCCTTCATTGTCAGAGGTGCTTAAAGTTTGTTAGGCTGATTATGAATGTATGAGTATAGGTTCCCTGAATTCCCTGAATGAATGAGGTTATTTTTCAAGCATACTACAGTGTTAATTTCAGTTTAGAATATTTTCAATTAAGGCTGCCTATGATTGAGTACTTTAGGTTGTTAAGAACAAATTTCTTTACCCTTATTGCTGTGGGTTCGAATCAGGCCAAGGATTCTTGCATGTGAGGAAGGTTATAATCCAGCTAGCTTGTGGAATGGTGGTGGTTTTACTTAGGGGCGTGTGTCTGTCTGAAATATTTCATGGATGGGGTACCTGAGGTCTTTCTCCACCAGTTAAGCTGGACAGTCACCAATAATGACCTTCACAGTGTTGGTATAATTAAACTAAAAATATAAGAATTAATTAAATAATTTTATTTTTTAACTAGAATGATACGTTTTTTGTCTTTTCTGCATAACCATACTAAAAATGAATTTTTATTACTTTTATTGTTGCATGTTAAAAAAAAAAGAAAATGCAATTATGTTTATTATACAGCTGAATTTAATGCAAAAACAATGATATAAAAGCTATGTAATTATGTGAACATGTGTGTCAGTGATTGATGGACAGTCTCCCTTTGTTTGCGATGTGTCCTCTACGGTATATAACATATTACGTGTGTAATGAGTAGAAATTTAATTGTTTATTTTAGTATGAAGAATTTTTGTTTTACATGCTAATTTCCATTGCAGGGTTGTCATTAAGAGGCGGCAGGAGGCCAAAATGCCTGTCTCAAATGCATTATGGGCCGCCTCAAAATTAAGAAAACACTCTTTGTTATGCATGATAAAGTGACCGCCTCAAGTTCAAAACAAACCTTCTGCAAAAAATGTTAATGACAACCCTGCATTGCCCTATATAATAAGTATATCAGCATATAACATTTTTGACTGGAATGAGTGGGAAATAGGGATATTACATGATATGATAATAGTTGAGATTTACATTATACTTTGGGTGAGTGTAAATCTAATTATAGTCGTTTTCAACAAAATTGATCATAACATAATTATGATAACCAACAATTTTAGCAAGAAGAATTTTTGGATAAATTAGCAAAGACAGGATAAATTTGTCTGATAGGTGTACATTGATGAAGTATTAAAGTAAATTAATTTTGAATTACAAGCTGGAATAAAATTTGGATAAAAATGGAAAATTATTTTAGAATATATGTAAATTTTGTAAAATTTATTTTTAGTTTAAACATATTTTATTGCATCAAATACATGTTAAATATTATACAAAATGATGACCATATAACAAAAAGCAAATGGGTTGTGTAACAAGTTCTGAGTGACATTAATTAATTTATTGCTGATATGTGACAAAATTGTGTATGTATAATTGATTAACAATTTAAAAAGAAAAATAAGTAGGTTGCTGTGGGTCTTAAATGGAAATTTTACAAGTGTTGTATTCAGATAAGGAATGTCAAGTTGTGTACCAAATATGGAATGTATACTGGTTTCATTATCATGACTAGTTTGAATGTACATTCAATTGTTACAACAACAGGACATACTTATTGTTGATAGGTCAACCTAAAATGCTGTATTTATATAGTTTAAATAAATAGAGGATATTCAAGTTTTTTCTATAAATACATGATTTATTTTCATCGAGTGGTATGAAAATAAATATTTCATGAGTGGCGGTAAAAATATGTTTCACTGCAGTGAAAAATAAATTTTTACAGTGAAAATACGGAAAATGAAAATACGCATTTTATTTCATCAATATTTCTCAATATTTCATTTATAAGTATATAATAAATTAAATTATTTTTAAGACAATGTATATATCTCAAATAGTGTTAAACTTAATTTATATTTCTTGATGCACGCACATATAAAAAAAACGTTTCTATATAAACTTTCTCGCATAAAATTAGGATCAATATGTGGCTAAGTGGTTCATGTTGCTGAGTCCCCTGCCTCTCATTGCCAAGAGTTTGAGTCTTGCCAGAGATCTTTGATTCTTTCATTTGTTGAAGCTGTCCAGCTTGTTTATGGATGGTCATTATGGTTTCTACTATGCTGCCAGCTAATGTGCCAGAAATGTTATGAACAAAGACTGTGAGGTACCATTCTGTCATGTGATAAAGTCAGACAGTGACCTTGACGGTGAAAGTGTTACCTAAGAATTCAAACCAACCTGCAACCCACAAAGTTGAAGATGAATCTTTTTAAAGACCCCTTTATGAATTTATTATCTTAATTATTTTAATTTTCCTGTTATGTAGCTGTAGTAGATTCAAATTGAGATAAGATTTAATACATTTATTAAACAAGTGCATAGATGTGACAAAATTTGAAGAAGTAATTGCCTTTGGGGCAGTTTTGAATATTTATTTGTCAATAAAGTGTGTTTATTATAATACGGTAATGTGTTGAAGAATGACAGGTTTCACTATATGTATTTATTAGGAACATTACGGTAATATGTACAAGACTGACAGGTCTCAATTGTTATGTCTAACTATATGTATTTATTAGGAACATTACGGTAATATATACAAGACTGACAGATCTCAATTGTTAGTATGTATTATTAGAAACATTACGGTAATATATACAAGACTGACAGGTCTCAATTGTTAGTATGTATTTATTACAAACATTATGGTAATATATACAAGACTGACAGGTCTCAATTGTTAGTATGTATTTTTAGAAACATTACGGTAATATATACAGTATGTATTTATTAGAAACATTATGGTAATATATACAAGACTGACAGGTCTCAATTGTTAGTATGTATTTATTAGAAACATTATGGTAATATATACAAGACTGACAGGTCTCAATTGTTAGTATGTATTTATTAGAAACATTACGGTAATATGTAAAAAAGACTGACAGGTCTCAATTGTTAGTATGTATTTATTAGAAACATTATGGTAATATATATAAGACTGACAGGTCTCAAATGTTGGTATGTATTTATTAGAAACATTACGGTAATATATACAGTATGTATTTATTAGAAACATTATGGTAATATATACAAGACTGACGGGTCTCAATTGTTAGTATGTATTTATTAGAAACATTACGGTAATATATACAAGACTGACAGGTCTCAATTGTTAGTTTGTATTTATTAGAAACATTACCGTAATATGTAAAATGACTGACAGGTCTCAATTGTTAGTACAAGTCATATTTATTAGGAACATTACAGTCCATATACAAGAATGACAGATCTCAATTGTTAGTACATGTATGCATTTATTAGGAATATAACGGTAATGTGTACAAGACTCTCAGGTCTCAATTGTTATTATGTATTTATTAGGATTATTATGGTAGTACATATTTATAAGGAGTTTTACGGTAATGTGTACATGACTGGCAGATCTCAGTTGCTAGTATGCATTTATTGGAAACATTACGGTAATATGTACAAGACTGACAGGTCTCAATTGTTATCAGTGGCGATATGATTGATGGAAACTTTAAAGTTTAACATCATTAAATGACAGATGTCTCTTTCATGTAATAAACGTTTGTGTATGTGATAGAAATACAAAATATGAAGCTTGATTATAATAATGATATCATTATGATGTCATAATTAACGTGGCTTTTAGTATTGAAAAACTGGTTGCTTCGATATATAATTTTTTTTTACTCTTTTGAACATATGGTAGGTTCATTTCATACGTGATATACAACATGTTTTTGAATAATAGTGCATTAATCAATATGTTTTTTTATGATATTTATCTAAACAATATGTTAGAATATAAAATGATGAAATCTGTTGTCTGATAAAAAAATTTGCACGGTTGATAATGAATAATGCTGGACAAATAGCGGAATAAATGTTTCAATAGGGATGAAATGTTGCATTATAATACTTAATACTAAGAGACAATTATAGTATGTGTTAAAGTAGTTTTAGTGTTTGAAATTATTTTTTTGTCCAATAGGATTGCAGTATTTCAAATAAATCACATTTAAATAACATGTTTACTTTGGTAAATTGGCAAACTGTTAATCTGAGTCTAGTAAATCGACTTTTTATAAAAATTATTTGAAACAGTCATATATTTTGATAGTCACACTTATAATGAAAAGTGTCATCTATGAGCATTAAGCTTCAAATAATAGAAGGGAGATCTTGCATCAAGTTTCTCCTTTATATGATATTTCAAGCACTTGTAGCAAACCTATTTATGCTATTTTGTATGTATTTTTTATATTGACATTGAAATTTTAGTTTATTACAGTACCCTTCAGCAGACTTTAATAAAAGAATAGGACTCGTATTAAATAAAATGAAATAAATGTAAATTTTCTTATATTTTCAGATGATAATGAGTAAAGGAAGGCAGACTTTGAAGGATTTAATAAAGTGCTGAGCAATGAGATTTTCTTGTACAAGAAATGAAATCATGGATATTAACATACAAGTATAATTTTTAAAAGATAATAAATATGAGGTTTCATTGAAATCAGTATAAGATACTGGTAGTCGCCAAATAAAAATCAAAAATGAAATTACACCAAAGTATACCCGTTGACATAGCTTATGGCTCCCTGTCACTGTTCACGACCATAGTCCATAACATTTTCCTGCTGTACCATGTGGATATGTTTGTTTCTGTGTACAAGATCGATAAAGCCTCGTTCTGGATCGGGGAAATGGTTTTCCTGGTCTGGAACTCATTAAACGACCCGCTGTTTGGATGGATAAGTGATAAAAAGTATTTGTCGTCAGGAAAAAGTCACGATTTTTCAGTAACTAGTATAGTTCTTCAAAGATTAGACGCACTATTGTGGACGGGGCCTTTTTTCGCTGTGTCTTTTATGTCGTTCTGGGTACAATGGGCATACCCAGGATTACAGTTTGTAATATGTCTGTGTCTTTATGACAGTTTTCTGACAATGATCGATCTTCATCATTCCGCATTATTGGCAGATATTGCGATATCTGGCGACACAAGAACAAGACTGAATTCACGAGCATCGCTTTTTAGTATCCTCGGTTCAGGCTCAGTGTTTCTGTCTTATGCTGTGTGGAATAAGGATAATTTACGATCATTCCGTGTATTCTGTGCAATTCTAACATTACTGTCGTTACTAGGCTTTTATGTGATGACAAGGGTGCTGAAACAAGTGTTCCAGAAAAACGTGGAAAACCTGGATAAACATGTAGCTGACAACTCATTAGTCAGGTAACAATGGACAACGTCCTTCGTAGACATTTTATATATTTATTACATGTAAATTTTCTTGATATTATGTAATATATAGAAGATATTGAATCTAAGAGTAGTATTATGCGCTGAATTATGGGTTCTACTGAAGGTGGATTGAATCTCAACACAATGTTCCGTTTTATATATTTTAATGTTAATATTTCTTAGTGGAATTCCACAAATAATATATAACATATACACAGGTTATCCTTATGTTTACAAATAGATATTAAAAAATAGTAACAAATAGTTCTAGTGGAGAGCCACAACATTATCACTTGGAAATCCAAAATCTAACTGTTCGATTTCTCTATCTTTACAATATTTCTAAAAATGGTTTCGTTTTAAACAGACCAATAAAATTTTAACATTTTTGTGTCTTAAATAACAAAATGACCAATCAGGTTTCAATACAAAATAAGGTAACATAGCAACATAGAATTTATAACAACAATCATCACCTGGACATTTTATCAGTAATAAGGTTTAACAACTTATTAAGTACAGACGGCTAAATTGACATTATCCCCTAAATATAATAAAACTTTTAGCACAGTTGATTGGACAAAGAGGAAAAGCCATATTTAATCTTCCGGTTACATAATTATTAATTTGACATCTGTTATTAAAACATATAATATTTGTAACTTAACATATTTGAAATTTCACACATTGTTCTGAAAATTTGACCTTTTAGAAAATGATTATATTTATAAATCTTTGTGTTTAAAAGAAAATCATCATGCATATTTATTCATTTTTTTTTAAAGAATTTTATCATTTTTCTGCTGCACAACACTTCTCCCTCCTTTAAGATTATTTCACTCCTGTGAAATGAAACATAACTATGTATGTAACAAAAATAAATATTATTAAAAGAATACTGTTTAGGTAAGATATTCAGTCACAGAAATACATTGTGAACGTAAAGCACCGATTTTGCTAAAAAGCATAAGTACCATCCACTTATAATATATCCTATTTACTGTTTTATTATAAACAATACATTTTTAATAACGTCTACTTCTGTTATACTGCCCCCTCTGTCCTTGCTGTCTTCCATGATTATATTGGCCTCCTCTCCATTCATGTCCGAACCCGGTTTCGCACGCATTTGAAAGATCTTGATTTCTGTTCCCTCTTTTTCGACATAGATATTTTGTTTTGTCTTTCAACTGGGCAATTTCATCTTTCAAGGTGTGGTTTTCATCTTTCAAGTCATCTATTTGATCGTTCTTTCTTGATTCCATCATCATAATTTCATAGGCTTTCTGGTTGTGCTTCAATCTCAGTTGTTCATAGTCATCATTTAGTTTTTTAAATTCTAATATCAGTTTGTCCATTTTCTCTAGTTTTGACAAGTCAGCCCTTAATTTTTCTTTTAGCGAGTTGTTTTCTTGCAACAATGCTTCTTGAAAATTACATATTTGTGATTTCTTGAGGGAAATCTCATTCTGCAGGTTTTCATTAAAGTTTTTAAGTCTTTGATTTTTCAAAATTAGAGCCACATTTTCTGATTTTAAACCGTGAATTGTTTTATTCATTGAATCATTTAAAGATTGTATCTTCTGAAATTCTGCTTTAGAAACGTTACTAACAGAGTTGTTTGTTAAAATATACTTAAAGAAGGCATCGTCTTCGTTATAGAATGGTAACATGTTTTCTGCTGTCTTACGTCTGTTAAAAGTTGTCATACGTTCTTGATCCCGTTGTTTAGATAGACTTGACTTGACTGCTTGATTTCGGCAAACTCGTGCAAAATGTCCAATTCTCTTGCATTTGTTGCATCTTGCCATTTCTGCACAACACTTCTCCTTTCTGTTATAATGATTAAGTCCACATTGTCCACATGATTTTTCACTTCTGAATGGTATTCCATATGTGAAACTCATTGTTGTTCTTCTTGGGGAAGTTGAATTCGTAGTCTCGCTTGCTAAATTGAGAGGTTGGGAAAGACACTGATTCCCACCAAGTATTATGCGCTGAATTATGGGTTCTACTGAAGGTGGATTGAATCTCAACACAATGTTCCGTTTTATATATTTTAATGTTAATCTTTCTTAGTGGAATTCCACAAATAATATATAACATATACACAGGTTATCCTTATGTTTACAAATAGATATTAAAAAATAGTAACAAATAGTTCTAGTGGAGAGCCACAACGTTATCACTTGGAAATCCAAAATCTAACTGTTCGATTTCTCTATCTTTACAATATTTCTAAAAATGGTTTCGTTTTAAACTGACCAATAAAATTTTAACATTTTTGTGTCTTAAATAACAAAATGACCAATCAGGTTTCAATACAAAATAAGGTAACATAGCAACATAGAATTTATAAACAATCATCACCTGGACATTTTATCAGTAATAAGGTTTAACAACTTATTAAGTACAGACGGCTAAATTGACATTATCACCTAAATATAATAAAACTTTCAGCACCATTGATTGGACAAGGAGGAAAAGCCACATTTATTCTTCCGGTTACATAATTATTAATTTGACATCTGTTATTAAAACATATAATATTTGTAACTTAACATATTTGAAATTTCACACATTGTTCTGAAAATTTGACCTTTTAGAAAATGATTATATTTATAAATCTTTGTGTTTAAAAGAAAATCATCATGCATATTTATTCATTTTTTTTAAAGAATTTTGTCATTTTTCTGCTGCACAACAGTAGGTTCAATACTGAATTTATTGAGCAAGTTGAAAAAAATTATATCATGCAAGCCTCTGACAAGCATAATACATTTTGAATTACATTATTCAACTTGTTAAATGAATTTAGTAATGAAGTTTTATGAATATATTCTATTTATCACATATCCAAAATAAAAGTGATTTCAGTAAAAGTCGATCACTTTTTCATAGATGCACTTATAGTGTGACGCTGACACTTAGCGATTGTTTACGCTCTGTTTGTATAATGCAAATGATGTCGCATCAAAATATATGCATGGCCATGCAAATTACCATATCGACGGAGTTGCAAAAGCAGCATGGGTATGTGATTAAGAGGTATACAAAACAGTTCTTGTGGAAAACATTTAATATTGTAAATGGGTGTAAAAGAAATTAACTAAAAATATATATGAGTATATTTTAATATGTAAATAACAAGAAGTCTTTTCATTGATAAAATGCTTGTTTATACATGTATATATAATACAATAGTGAATAATTTATAAACATTTGCAATTTCGATTGGCTTAATTGAAAGAATGGTTGGTGAACTGACATCAAAGCAATACATGTACTATGCTCAAATTTTACATTAGAAAATATTGATAATTGCTACATTGTCTCTTTGTAATTATAAATAAACATGTTTTGACTTCAAACATAGTAGATATGTTATGTTTAAAATTCTACTCACTAATTAGGTGGTCACAATAAGAATATATAGATTCGTAAAACAACTGGCATTTGTTTTTTTTAAAGAAAACACCAACTTTACTTTACCTATAATATGGAATTTCCAATACATAGTTTATTCATTCTTTTATTAAAATTAGATATATTCTGTAAGTGTTATTATAGATTTTAATAATTTTCTGTGAATGTAATATTTTACTCAAGGATGAGCATAGTATATCTGTAAAAAAATGAAATTCATTATTGGAAATTTCTACTTTATCGTATAAGTACCTAATCTCACACCCAACCTATTCTCAAACCTTTCATTCATGTGCTGTTATTTTTTTACTAGAAGTGACTATGATGTCCTGAACTTGTGTGCATAAAAGCTTAGTTTCTGACAGACATGTCTGCTGATGTCAAATGAAAACAGTGCATAGGAACAAATATTTACATAACATATTTTATTACTTAGCGTAATTTCATACAAATTGCTATTACCTTTGTAAGTCCCATAAATACACCATTAACTATTTGTGAAAATGAATATTATAGACAAAAATATCTTAAAGCAGGTAACTGCATCGTGTAGGGTACTTCATTGTCATGTGATAGTCATATAACAATCACTTCGTTGGCTAAACTAAACAGTAGAATTTTAGAGATACTTGAAGGGGTTTGAGATTAGGTTCTTTATTTTAAGAGGCCATGTTAGTTTTAAAACAGAGGGTTGTGCTTTTCCAAGATGGAAATAGAGCTTTTTTAATAGTTGAATTTCAGTCAAATTTTACAGAAATGTTACATAAAGATTAAAGTGTACATATGTAAAGAATTTTTATAAAGATATATTTTTATTTACATTAAAAGACCTCTTGAATGCTTAGAGGTTTGAGAACTGGTTAGTCCACGATACATTCATAGTAAAATTATATGACCCAATTATATAGAAGAATACTAACAAATATTGTTGAAAATATTTTATAGATAGTAATAAACATTATTGAAATATCATAAAAAGCAAAGAAAAATCAATTTTTTTTGGCCATATCCCTGAAAACATTGAACTACATGTACATGGTATAAACCTTTGCAATAGACTAAAATACAATAAAAGGAATCTGGACTGGTTTTCTTTCTGTTACAGGAGTGAAGATGATAGTGATAAACAAAAATTGAAGTCGTTTGTGAAAGAATTAATGACACAGTCCAACTTTAAATGGTTTGCAGTCATGAATCTAATACAGGTATTACTAATTTACCAATCAATATTTTAAGTTTTATTATTATTGTAGATATCTATGTTTAATTTAGTGTATACAAATTTATTTTAGTTTGATTGTGTTGGAAGCTATAAGCTTATTAGAAAACTCTCGAATCTGTTCCTGGAACCAACCAGTACTAAGCAATGAATGTAAAGTTTCAGCAATCCTTAGATTGCTATTCTGACGTGTTAACCACTCAGCCACATGGACACTCAATGGTTAATTTGGATAAGATAATTGTCACAACAAAACCAACATAGTGGGTTTGCGACCAGCATGGATCCTGACCAGCCTTCGCATCTGCGCAGTCTGATCAGAATCCATGCTGTTCGCTATCAGTTTCTCTACTTGTAATAGGGTTTGTAAGCGAACAGCATGTATCCTGATCAGATTGAGTGGATGCGCAGGCTGGTCTGGATCCATGCAGGTCGCAAACGCACTATGTTGGTTTTGTCATGACACGGCTCATATGTTTTCTTTATTATGCAATTTTAGTGCCTGAAATAATTCAGAAAGGAGCACTTGAGGTCATCTACCACCAGTAAGGCTGGAAAGCTGCCATATAACCTCTACAGTGTCTTTGTGACTTCAAATTGAATTGAAAATAAAAAAAACAACAACAAACAATGAAGAATTTTTCTTTTTTATTCTCATGCCTTATTCAGAGATAATGACATAATATAATGTATATTCTTGTCCTTCAGAGAAAATTTATTTGTATTTAATTAAACATTTTACAATTATAATGATTATTTTTCTTATATTGTATTTATTTCAGGTCTTTCACTGTCATTTTAACAGCAATTTTTTCCCTTTATTTCTTGAAAACCTTCTTGGGGACGCTATTAGTCCAGGAATGGGGCCATTTTTAATAGGTGAGAAAATTTTATTTTTGACTTGTACCTTGGTTTATATTGCAAAATTTATTTTAGTTGGATCGTGTAGGAAGTTAAAAGCAAATAGACACACTTTCAAATCAGTTCCTGGAACCAGCCAGTACTAAGTAAAGAGTGTAAAGTTTCTTGCTCAAGGAAACAACAACTTGTCTCTAACAGGGTTTGAACCTATGTGGCTAGTGATCATTAGATTGCTACTCTGATGTGTAAACCATTCGGCCATGCCCCCACTTTAGAGTGTAAACAAATCGACCATGCTGCCACTTCAGAAGTAACTTGTAGCTTGACAGAGTTGTTTCCAATTATTAGCACATGATTTAGTTTGTGCGAGTGTGCATTTTTATACACGGTTGTTTTAATCTTCACCCTGCTGGTAGAAATATCATTAAAATCAGGCCCCATGAAGAAAAGATCAGGATCAGATGATCCTGATTTTATTTTCATTGTTTTATAAAAAACTAAAATTGATTTTATTTTGCTAGAATTAACTGATGCATTTGCTGATTTCAGAGAAATGATCATATTTTGGGATTAAACTGATAAATAACAATACAAATATAAAAATATTTGGATCAAAATAAGATCAGTACAATTATTTGGAACAACTGTAAAATAGACATATCTGGTTCTACTCAGGTGCCCGTTTGTGCCTGAAATAATGCACAAAAGGGGACCCTGAGGTCTTCCTCCACCAGTAAAGCTGGAACGTCGCCATATGAACAATACTGTGTCGATGTGATGTAAAACCCAATCAAACAAACAAAACACAGTATCATATATTTGAGGTGCATATTTTGTGATTTTTGAAAAATTTTCTTGTGTTTTATTTTTCAGGTATATCGTTTGTAGCACCTCATATCAACAACCTGTATTTCCTATCACTGTGTCGTAAATACGGGGTATACTCTGTGATTCGAATACTGTTCTGTGTTAAACTTGCCCTGAGTATAGTCATGTTTTTGGCGGGACCAAATTATCTGTGGCTACTCTGCTTCTTTATTGCCAGGTAACTTTTTGTTTCTGTTAGATCACCTTACATTGATAAACAATAGATCTACTAGTTCCCTGTTTGAACTGACCAGAGATATTAAGCAATAGATCTACTGGTTCCCTGAATGACCAGAATTATGGTTCTAAATTTATGGGCCCTTAAAGAGTCATATATTGTTTTTTGTTTTTTTAGAATCCATCATGGCCATAGCAGAATTTAATGTTTAGTAATATAAATGTATATTTTATTCATACTTGGGCAAAACAACACATAGGAAAAGATATATATGTGGTGTAATTTAGTTATGGTTGAGAGCTTTAAATGACCTTGAACTTCAAGGTGGAGTATGTAATTTTATCTAAATTCTGTAGAACTTCATAATTTATTTTAGGATTTAAAAAAAAAAAAATTCAAATTCTTATAAAGTTTTTGTATTCTGCGACTACAAAAAGTGTATTTTTTATGCCCCCGGGCATATAGTGATTGAACCGTCCGTCCGTCCATCTGTCCATACAAGGTTAACCTAGAACAGCAAGTTGGATTTTTCTTAAGTTCTACCTGTACCAATGGCTTCTTAGTTTACACACTTACTAATCAATACAAAGTACAATGATCTGGTCAAGTTACATAACTATGGCTTCCATATTTACCAAGTTATTGCTCTTTTCAGCACTTAGAAAATGAATAATGGTTAACCTAAAACGGCAAGTTGGAAATATCTTAAGTTCTATCTATACTAATGGCTTCATTATTTCCACACTTACTTATCAATACAAAGAACATGACATATAACTGTGTCATCCATATTTCCCAGTTATTTCCCTTTTTTCACTTTGAAAATAGAGCCTTGTCTGGTTAACCTATTTCGGCAAGTTGGATTTATCGTAAATTTCTCTTAATTGCTTAATTTATTTAATGATATCTTGCATATTTGGTAGGTGGATACCTTTAATGGTCCTCTAATTTTTTGTGGAGTAAGTGGTCTCTAGGGTCAAGGTCACTGGTTTAGAAAATAAATTTAAACATTTTTGCTCATACAGCCTTTATTTTTTGGTTGATGTCTTTCATGTTTAATACAAACATGCCAAGGGAGGTCCTCCTTCTTTGGGTATAGTAAGGGGTCATTTGGGTCAAGGTCAATGTCACCAATGTCAAGGTCACCAATGTTAAAAATAGATTTTTACATTTTTACAGGTGTATTAACCATATTCTATAGACAGATGTCTTTTATAATTGATAGGAACATAAAATTTGATGGAGTTAATGGTCAGTTGGGTCAAGGTCACAAGTGCTAAAAGTAGATTTTTACACTTTTGCCCATACAGCCTTTATTTATTGACAGATTTATTTCATATTTAGTTGGAAGATAACTTGCATGGTATTCTTCCTTTGGATGGAGTTAGGGGTCAGTTTGATCAAGGTCATCAATGCTCAAAATAGATTTTAACATTTTTGCCCATACAGCCTTTATTTATCGACAGGTGTATTTCATATTTGGTAGGAAGATAACTTGCATGATATTCTATAGGTGTCAGTGGGTCCAGGTCAAGGGTGCCAACTAAAGATTTCTTACATTTATATATATTTGATAAAGTTGAATATCTATTACTTCACAAGTCATAGCAATGACTTGGCAACTTATATATTTCAAAAATACAAAATGCCATGACTCTGTCAAGCTATATAACTTGTGTTTACAATTTTTTGGCAATGTTTCTGTCCATAACTGAGTGAATGGGTAAACATTTTTTGAAATATTGCTACTGACAAGAATCGGAGTCGGGGGCATTTGTGTTTAACAAGCACGTTCTTGTTTTTAAGTCTTTAGGGCTGAAACGTGAATAAAAATCCACTTGTGATTTTATTTAACAGTTATAGTTATTATTGAAATAATTAAAACAGATCACATCAAGGTCATATTTTTAGAATTTATTATACTTGCTAAAACGTTGACATAGTAAAGTTCCTTTCACTGCTTGCATTTGAAAAATTTGAATGTTTAAATTGATTTCAGTAATCGTGTGTTCACAGAAGGTACTTGTAAATTGTTAAATCTAGTCATCAGTGATCTTGTAGATGAGGATTACGTACTTCACCATAGAAACCAGGCCGTTTCAGCGCTCATGTTCGGTACTGCGGCTCTCTTGTCAAAACCTGGCCAAACCTTGGCACCACTGATTGGAACCTGGCTCCTGGCGCAGCAAACTGGTATGCAAAGTTTATTTTATTTAACAGAATTATAGATAGAAAAAAATGTGAATTCACTTAATTTTGTGGACATGTAATTTTGTGGTTTGTCACAAAGAACATTTCCGTGGGTACTTAAATTGGTTATTTTCTAAAATGTAAAATGAAAAAAATGTGATGTAAAATAATCTTACAGCAGAGAAAAAAAAAATTTCTGGGATGTTGATTTCATTGATTGACCTGTCCACTAAAACCATGAATATACAAAAGTGCCCCATGAATAATAATGATTTACATGTGTTTTGATTGGATAAGCAAGAATGCTTAATTAATGTAAAAAACACTTGCTGAGAAAACGCTTGTGTAATATCAGAAAAAATGAAATACAGCCGTGACAAATCAAGAATAGAATTGTCAGCTCTGAATTGCGTTCTGGCCCAATAGCAAGTAATCATTTCACTATTGGTTATACATGAAAGGTTTAATAATGGTGCAATGGAAACACAGTGTGATTAAATAGTCAAGAAATGAAATACAGGCGGGCGTTTCACTAACATTCCGTAAGTTTTGCGTATCTTTCTACGTAAATTTGGACTTAAGCAAAACGTAAATTTACGTAAGTTGCGTTTCACTAAACAGAATATGCATTTTTTGCGCGTAATAAGTGAGTGTAACTTTACATTTAAACTTACGCAAATGCGTAGCTAAGAAAGGTTAGTGAATCACAAATAAATACTTAAGTTCTGCTTACGCAAAAAGTTGCGTTCAAACTCAAGTTACGAAAAATAAGTATGTTAGTGAAACGCACCCCTGATGAATAAATTTGTTGAATTTCTTTCAGTTTCAACTTATTTATTCAATAGTTTTCAATGTCAAACATTTGTTTTATATTTTTTCAATAAATAATTTAGAGAATGTTACATGTTTAAATACTGAAGGAATAATAGTGCTGAACGTGCAGTAATTGTACAGGTTACACAAAATGCAAACAAAGTAGTATTTTGACTTCCATACAAAATACTAATTCATTATACATATTGCTGACAGAGCAAAAGCAAGAATAGATAGTTCATGTATACGGAAAATTAGTATTATTTTTGAAACTGTAAAAGTTACCAAAAATGTTTTTGACAAATAAAATTGATAGCATTTCTGAGGGATAATGGGCCTTTAATTAGAAAATGATGTAATGTAATAATGGAATAATTATTTGTTCTCATTTTGATTCTACAGGTCATGATATATTTGCCACTGGTCAAGAGCTTGGATCTATAAAACCTCTACACAGTTTAGAAGATTCTAAGGCAGTGTCCGACTACAGGGAGGGATGTTTCAATCTTCTTGTGTATGTCCCAGTAGTATGTGCCGTCACCCAGCTTGCTGCGTGGTCGCAGTTTAGTCTACGTGGAAAACGGTTACAGTGGGTAAAAGCCATTAGAGAAGGAACGACGCATTATGTCTAACTGCTCAAACTTTATGTCTAAAAATATTCAAAATTATGTCACACACAATAGATCTATTTTTATAATTTCAATATTATGTCTTTAAGCTTTAATTTTATGTCTAAAATTTCAACATTACAACTCCTGAAGTTTAAATATTATGCCTGAAAGGTACAAATTTTTGTTTAAAAATTGCAATCTTTTATCTTAAGATATTTAACATTATGTCTAAAAGTTTTGTACAAATTATTTTATAGAAATGACAACACTGTGTCAGAAATCTTTGATGAAGTATTTAAGTCTTCAACATCTTATTCTGAAAGGTTTAACAATGTGCCTGACAAATTTAAAATTATGTCTTAAATTTTCACCTTGTGTCTTAGATAGCTAAGGTTATGTTTTTACACAAAATCAATTTTGAGATTTTACCATTATGTCTAGAATATTAAATTTTATGTCTTAAGATTTCAACAACATCTTTTTTGATTATTTCAAAATAATGTTCTAAAAATTTCAACATTTAGTATAAAAATCCGCGCAGTCTGATCAGGATCCATGCTGTTCGTTATCAGTTCCTCTACTTGTTATAGGGTTTGCAAACGAACAGCATGGATTCTGATCAGACTGCGCGGATGCACAGGCTGGTCTGGGTCGCAAACGCATAAAGTTGGTTTTGTCGTGATGCGGCTCATATATAATATAGTGTTGGCAGCTCAATTTTAGAATTTTGATACAGAAACCCCTTAAAATAATAATGGAAAGCTCGAAAACTCAGAGCAGGGCAAGTCCATTTTTCAAATTTGGTGATTTTATTGTTAGTTTCTTGAGCAAGATACTCACAGGTGTTTTTATGAATTGTGCAGTACATATATATGATTTTATGAAACAAAACAGAAGTTTTCTTACTCATTTGAAGTGTATAAAGCTCCGTAAAAATGGTATTGCATATATTTTCATTACATTATTTCATTTACATTAAACAAACATAGTGTAAAGCACGCTAATTGTTAGCTTTACACTATAGGGGCGTCAATGAAAAATGACTCTTTTGCACTTTTATCAGTCTTTATTATGGATATATGATAAATAGAATATTATATTCGTGTAGGTTCATTACTGAATTTATTGAACTCGTTGAATGAATATTTTGCTTGCCAGAGGCTTGCATGATATATAATTTTATTCAACTTGTTCAATAAATTCAGTATTGAACCTACACTCATTCAATATCCACTATATATTGACAAACAATCAAAGGTTGAGTTAATAGTTATTTTCACATAGATCATGTAGAAATGATATTGTTTGAAATTTCAGTTGAAATTTATAGGAAATGTTTATATATGTTTATGCTCTTTGTACATTAATGTACTGACAGTGGCTGGAATGTTTTTTGGTGCTAAATATATGTGCTACTGATAATGATGTGATAGTAGATTAAATTTTATTTATAAAAAAAACAGCAATTTTTTAAGGTGGTAACTCAAACAGCTATGTTGAATCAAAATTGTAAACAAATTATATAATGATAATTAATAAGAGAAGACAAACATACAATATTGCATAAATGTTTTCTCAACTTATTATTTTCAGTAGTATTGGTACATTGTATTTTATCAAAATTGGTGTTATTACTTAAAAGTTAGTGATATGTCATAGAATTTAGTGGCATTTTCTGAAATGTACTGGTATTGTTAAAGTGACATTATGCTCATTTTCTCGTTGTCAAGTTGAGCTGAATTGGCTATATATTTAAAAAGATTTATAATCATAATAGTCATTGACCAGTAAAAAGACTGACCGACTCTTTTTATCAATTGAACAATTACGATATATTCTGAAGGATATTTGAGCTGCGTCATGACAAAACCAACATAGTGCGTTTGCGACCAGCATGGATCCAGACTAGTCTGTGCATCCGCGCAGTCTGATCAGGATCCCTGCTGTTCGCTTACAAACCCTATAACAAGTAGAGAGAAACTGATAGCGAACAGCATGGATCCTGATCAGACTGCGCAGGCTGGTCTGGTGCAAACCCAATATGTTGGTTTTGTCATGACGTGGCTCATTTATAGAATTTTCTGTGAGTCACTTGGATAATTGATAATACACATGAACTAGACTATAAAATTGAATACAATTATGGCAAAATCTAAAGGTATTTTGACTTTGACCTGCATGCCCATTATTTACACTTGGATGGGCATAATGTCACTTTGTGTAAAAAAAAATGTGATATCAAATTTTTTGGAATTTTCTCAAATTAAATGATGTTTGATCAAATGTTAGGGAATTTTCCTGATTGAAGTGGCATTTCTCAAATGTAGTGGTGTGTTAAATATATATATATATTTGTAGAATGAACTGTCCTCATTGTAATGTGCCTTCACTTTGTTAAAAATATGTGAATTATATCACACTTCAGTATATTTGTTATTGTAAAATTTACGATAATATTGTAAGTTTGATAACTGGAATGAAATTAATTATTTAAACATACACCCAGTGTGTTTTACTCAACATATTCAAAAAGCCTAATTTTAGCACGTCTATTTCAGAAAAAAGTTCAGCTGTCATGATCACTGAGGCAGCATCAACGTCATTTTCATTGTGCAAAAATCTTAATGTAGCTCATTACATCAAACATTTTAAAAAGTATCAACATGAAAATTAGAATACTTGCTTACCATGACAAGGTGCACTTGTCTAGCACTTGTTACACAAGGGACATAAGTCTGAAAGGAATTCTTTTGGAGTTGTGGCTCTTTTTTTAACTTAGATTTTTTTTTTTCACAGATGAGCGTCAAAACCACATGTGATGCTCTTTTTAGTATCTCTCGTACACACTTTTATTGTTTTATAGTTAAGTTGTAAGAGTATTGTTTTTAGCATGATTATTGAATAGTGGTAGTGCAATCTAATCTTGACAGTATTGACTTAAAATTTGGTTAAAGTTTTAATAAAAGTGCAATTTTATTGTATTGTTAATCACTTAATTATTCTACTTAAACTTCACACATGTCTTTCAGGTCCATTAATAATAACCATCCATAATAGTTATAAGGGAATTATCAAGATCTTTAACATTAGCATATAGATATTTACAGAATTACACCCTTGTGAAAGCTCAGAAAATTCCTGACTTACATCGCTGTCCACAATAATCAGAATGTTTTTACCATGTTTAAGGAAGACCCATAACTCAGGCATTGATTTTGTACTGATTTAACTCCCTTTGTGAATTCCTGTTGTAAAATTTTGAGTGCAAATGATCTCGACAACCACTGAAGATGCTTTGGTCGAGGGGTTAAAGTCGATGACTTCTAATCCCGTTACCTCTGGTGTGGGTTCGATCCCTGGGAGATGCTTTGGTAGTTTTGCACGGAGGAATGTAGTCTAGTACTGGTGTAACTCTCCAGGAACAATGGTTAGGAAACTACCCACCTATATAACTGAAATACTGTTGGGAAAAGGCGTAAACAAACAAACAAATTGACTGGTAAATTCTTTTTTCATCAGTGATATTCACTTAAAGATCCTGTATGTTGTAATTAAGGATGTCACATACAGTTAAGTGAAGTTTTATATAATTTATTATGTATATAATTATTCTTCTAAAACAATTTCTAAACATCCAAGACTGTGTTAGATATGTACAGCAAATGTTTATATACATTACATGTATAATTAAACGTTAAAATTAAGGCATTCATTTTGTTATTGAAAAAAAACAACTGACTAAGTCTTTATCGAAAATAAATTTCTAATTACCTCCCTTTATTTACATGAAATGTTAAAGTCGATTATATCTTTACAAATAATCCTTTTTGAAACTTACAGTATTGACAAATCTTCATATGATCATCAGATTTATGATATAAAACCATAAAAAATTGCATTACAGGATCTTTAATACAGTGCAACCTCTGCAACGCAACAACTTTTAAAAGGGGAAAAAACAACATTTTAGTTGTTGCTGTAGAGAGACTAAAGTCAGTGTTAAATCTTCGTTTTTTTTTTTTAAAAATTTGATCTTGTTATTTTAAAGAGGTTTAGTCCTACAGATGGCCACACTGTAGAGGTTACACTGTAATTATGATCATTATTTTAACCTCATTGGTCAAATACCAATACTTATGGTCACTGAATCAGGTAACTAGGATTTATTTTGTCATGAATTTGTTACGGAGGTTTGAAATATAGACCAATCCAAAATTAAAATACTGTAATCATATAACCTAGAATGTAAAGAATTTCCTTTATTTAAAACCAATCAAAAATATATTGTAGATCTTATTTAGCTCACCTGTCACAAAGTGACAGTGTGAGCTTTTGTGATCGCTTTTTGCCCAGCATCTGTCCGTCCTCTGTCCCTCGTCCGTCCGTCCGTCCGTCCGTAAACTTTTACTTTAAATGACATCTCCTCATAAACCACTAAGCCAATTATATCCAAACTTCACAGGAATGTTCCTTTGGTGGTCACCTTTAAAAATTGTTCAAAGAATTTAATTCCATGCAGAACTCTGGTTGCCATGGCAACCGAAAGAAATTTTTTTAAATATCTTCTTTTAAAAAAACCCAAAGAGCTAGAGCTAAGATATTTGGCATGAAACATCTTTTAGTGAGTGTCTTCCAAGTTTGTTCAAATAAAAGCCCTGGGGTCAAAATTGGCCCCGCCCCAGGGGGTCATTGATTTTCCCTATATGCATATAGTAAAAACTTAAAAAATCTTCTTTTAAAGAACCCAAAGAGCTAGAGCTAAGATATTTAGCATTAAACATGTTCTAATGGGTGTCTACCAAATTTGTACAAATAAAAGCCATGGGGTCAAAATTGACCCCACCCCAGGGGGGTCATTGATTTTCCCTATATACATATAGTAAAAACTTTAAAAATCTTCTTTTAAAGAACCCAAAGAGCTAGAGTTTAGATATTGAGCATGAAACATGTTCTTATGGGTGTCTACCAAGTTTGTTCAAATAAGAGCCCTGGGGTCAAAATTGGCCCCGCCCCATGGTCATTGATTTTCTTAATAATTTATGTGTATAGCAAAAACCTAAAAAGTCTTCTTTGAAAAAATCCAAACAGCTAGAGTTTAGATACTAAGCCTGAAACATCTTCTAGTGAGTGTCTACAAAATTTGTTCAAATAAAAGCCCTAGGGTCAAAATTGGCCCCGCCCCGGGGGTCATTAATTTTCCTTATATGTGTATAGCAAAAACTTAAAAAATCTTCTTTGAAAAAAAAAACAAATAGCTAGAGTTTAGATATGAAGCATGAAACATCTTCTAATGAGTGTCTACAAAGTTTGTTCCAATATTATCCCTTGGGTCAAAAGTGGCCCCGCCCCAGGGGTGTCATTGTTTTTAACTATATGTGCATAGTAAAAACTTAAAATCTTCTTTTAAAAAACCCAAAGAGCTAGAGCTTAGATATTTGGCATGAAACATCTTCAAGTGAGTGTCTACCAAGTTTGTTCAAATAAAAGCCCTGGTGTCAAAATTGGCCCCGCCCCAGGGGGTCATTGATTTTCCCTATATGCATATAGTAAAAACTTAAAAAAGCTTCTTTCAAAGAACCCAAAGAGCTAGAGCTAAGATATTTAGCATGAAACATGTTCTAATGGGTGTCTACCAAATTTGTACAAATAAAAGCGACTTCAGGGCCATCATGGCCCTCTTGTTAATTTAACAATTAGATGGCCACTGTCAAAGGTCCATATTTCTAGAATGACATTTTAAATTGCAGGATTGTTACCTTTTGTCATCTTCAATCATGTTTTCCTGTTGTTGTTTTTTTTCAATTTTTTAGAAGCAGCGTAATTATAACAATACAAATTGTACCAAAATAAAGCTTTGATTAATGATTTCAATAAATAGATTCTTTATTTGATTAATACAAAATCTCAATCTGTTGTTTTATAAGTTTAAAAGAAAACATGTTGCATTTGGATTGCATAGCAAACTGAATTAGAATTAGATAATGCCTTCGAAACAGCTTTATTTATAATATAGAGGATATTTGTTTAGTTCAGTGTAAGATCGGAATATATTTCACCGAGTGAGCACCAAAAGGTATATTTCACGAGTGGCGCAATATACCTTTTGGTGCTCACTCGGTGAAATATATTTCGATCTTACACTAAACTAAACAAAGTTTCTTTTTATTATATGCCTAGAAACGTTTTAAAAAGACATTAAACCTAAAACTGAATGAAAAGCGCGCCAAATAATGATACAACGTGACGTCATTTACAACGTCGCGTCATTAAGTTGGTACCCAGTACTGTCCACGCTGGTATTTCTCTGAAACAGCGTAAGGGGCTGAAATTCAAAACAGTGAAATTATCAAAGTGGTAATTTCACTGTTTCAAACAGTGAAATTACCAGTTTTATATCACTGATATATTTCTATAAATCACCGAAAAGCGTGTAATAAATAGAGGATATTTGTTTAGTTCAGTGTAAGATCGGAATATATTTCACCGAGTGAGCACCAAAAGGTATATCTCACGAGTGGCGCAGCCACGAGTGAAATATGAACCTTTGGTGTTCACAAGGTTTTTATTATATGCAAAGAAACGTTTTAAAAAGACATTTAACCTAATACTGAATGAAAAGCGCGCCAAATAATGATACAACGTGACGTCATTTACGACGTCACGTCATTAAAATGGTACCTAGTTCTGTGCACGCTGGTATTTCACTGAAACAACGTAAGGCGCTTAAATTCAAAACAGTGAAATTATCAAAGTGGTAATTTCACTGTTTCAAGCAGTGAAATTACCAGTTTTTATATCACTGATATATTTCTATAAACCACCGAAAAGCATGTAATAAAAGTAAATTATTTACAGTTTTATTTTGCAAATGTTAAAATTTTATTTGATTTGTTTTATTTATTTGATTCCATATCTGACCATTGTTCAAATTAAATTTATTAAATTTAACATGTAGTTCAGTATGATGTTTTGGCTGAATGCCAACACTATAAAGAAATTCCTGCCAAAAGGCTCTTGACGTAATGTCAATGATTTTATTGATAGCTTTATTCTGTATTAAAAGTTATTTGAAATGTTGTTACCAGTTTGTTAAATATTGAGGATAAATATATTAAATTTGAATTAAACTCTAGAAAATGAGTAACGGTTTTTGTGGTGTTTTGTTTAATTTATATATTTTTTATATTACATTTGGTTCAACTTTCCATAATATTTGGGATGTCGGATCCATGGCTTGTAATGGGAAGTCCCTAGAACAGCAAGGAAGCATGATAAAGGGGTAAAAAGATTTCTCATAATAACTGTTTAATGATTTAGTTTTTTTCACTATTGGCCAATTTTATAAATATGTATCACTTGGATTGATAAAGGGAATTAATAAGTGCATGCATGCTGGGATGCAGTGAACTGTGTTACTTCCCTTGTTCCATACATTATACCACAACCTTAAATAGTCCGATTACTGCATTATAACATGGCCAGCAATTGGTTTCAAAAAGTGCCGGGAAAACCGTAAGATTCAACGGGACGTTACGTGATTGGGTTAAAAAGTATGAACATTTTTAAAGAAACTAATACTACATTGTTTTCTGAAGAAAATGGACTGCTTCATAAGTCTTTGGACAAATTTTCACACTTGGATATTTTCATTTTGCGATAACCCTTTACAATAGAGTTTCATTTTTATGTGTCAATACAGAAGTCTGACCAAACAGACTTGTATATTTCATTCTTGACAAAACCAATAACAATTTTCATAGAAAAAAAATATAGAGGCGAACTGTGCAAACCATGATCCGACCTGCCGTCTGGAACCTTTTCTGCTCTGGTCGCATAGCCGACAGCAGGTTAAAGGTTAACGTACAAAACCGTATAATTTGAAGTAAGTGGAGTGAAAGTAGAAATCGCAATTCATAATACATTTACTCATGGGTGTTACCTGATACCACTGGGTCTGGTCGTGTTGATAGCTTTTAATCTGGATCACGGCAGTAAGCACAGATAAGAGCACATATCAGCCACTGCATCTGTCAAGCAGTTAACCAGTACTAGTTGCCTTCACTTTCGAAATGAACTGATGAGGTCTGAGCAGAGCTACAGTGCGAATGACCGTAGAAAAGATTTCATGATCAGTCACAACGAAAGTGACCTGAACCGTCCGGGAAAATTTAACCCCCTGGCCCGATGGGCAGTTTTTAACCCCTCACCTACGAAACTAAAACCGGGCGGGTTTAAATGGGTCTCTCATTCACATTTTCCTTTTAATTTTTAAGACAGGGTTGAAAATTTGACCCACGCGCTCATTCAATAGTTTTTCATATTTAACCCATTACTTCATATACACGCCTTTTAACGCCTTTTTCACCCCCCCTTTTTGTTGTCTCAAATGATGAAAAATGCCTTATTTAGGCCCAAAACATTTTTTTTGTTTGAAAATGTTGTTAAAAAAAAAAGTGACCTCTTTTTTTCGAGGCGCGGTCCCCCCAACCAAAAGATACATCAGGGGCCGTTGCCAGAAGGGGGATGTGAAGTTTGAAGGGGGGCGGAGTCCCCCTCATCGCCAAGAAAAATTTTGGGACTTGGGAGAGGCTTGTAAATGACCCCCAGATTGATCATTTAAGGTAACGTGTAAACCAACGCTGATAAGGCAATTTTACTCATCTCAATCCATTGAGAAAGTGCAGCCACTTTGAAATTCAATTTTTGATGGAAAAAATCAACGCAAAATAGTGATTTTTTTTGGCAAATTTTGAGATGTCCCCTCGTTGCCAATGGTAACAGAAAATTTAAGGGCCTGAGCATGTTGTTGGCAAGTGCAATGGTCCAGTCAACATTTTGCTGCCAAGTTTGATTAGTGTTGAAGCAGTTTTTATAGTATTATAGCAATTTGAACTTGTAACGGGAGACTTTTTTCAATGAAAACAGCCATTTTTCACACAAAATGCTCATGAAGTAATGGGTTAAAAAGAATATAACACAAGTTTGTATACGGCTGAAGAAGTGTTTGTTAGATTTTAAGTCATACCACGCTGAAAGAGCACGTGGCGACTTTTGGCTGAAGGAGCACATGGCGACTTTTTGGCTGAAAGAGCACGTGGCGACTTTTCGCTGAAAGAGCACGTTGCGACTTTTCGCTGAAAAAGTATGTGGCGGACTTGGAGGAATGTACCCCTTTTTGCGTTATTTCAGGCTCTAGCGAGCCATCAAAGATTAATGTACATATTACCACCTCATTTTATTACTATCGCATTTCTTATATTTGCCTTCTCACTCCCTGACTACACAAATAGATGCCCGTCTTATAAATTAGAAAAAGGAATTGTAGGAATTTAAGAAAACTCACTCTATATAGAAACTTTACATGTTTATTTAAGTACTACACTATTTCATGAACAAATAAGGGTCCATGAAAATTTGGAAGACATAGCTTTTAATAGCATATGTACTTGAATAAAATGCAGATGGCATTTGAACAGTACAAATAAGTCTGAAAATTGCTGAATACGGACTATAGAAAAGTATTAAATATAAAGAAATTATGCAGCAATTTTCGTGTGTTTAAGAATGAGTAAGGAACCAGACGATCTTTGACAATAATATCCGTTAACCACGTGACTAACTAGCACGTGTCTGAAGTGGCGCTGTCGGTTAGGTAAATATGTAATGTCGTCATTGTCCCGAGAGAGCCCAGACAAATCTTTTTTTTCCCTAAAATTTAAAAAAAAAAAACCACACAGTCTTTTAAATGTTAAAGTCGATTATATCTTTACAAATAATGCTTTTTGAAACTTACAATATTGACATATCTTCATTTGATCATCAGATTTATGATACAAAACCATAAAAAATTACATTACAGGATCTTTAATACAGTGCAACCTCTGCAAAGCAACACCATTTAAAAGGGGAAAAAAACAACATTTTTGTTGTTGCTGTAGAGAGACTAAAGTCAGTGTTAAATCTTCGTTTTTTTTTTTTAATTTGATCTTGTTATTTTAAAGAGGTTTAGTCCTACAGAGGGCCACACTGTAGAGGTTACACTGTAATTATGTTTATTATTTTAACCTCATTGATCAAATACCAATACTTATGGTCACTGAATCAGGTAACTATGATTTATTTTGTCATGAGTTTGTTATAGAGGTTTGAAATATAGACCAATCCAAAATAAAAATACTGTAATCATATAACCTAGAATGTAAAGAATTTCTTTTATTTAAAACCAATCAAAAATATATTGTAGATCTTATTTAGCTCACCTGTCACAAAGTGACAGGTTGAGCTTTTGTGATCGCTTTTCGCCTGGCATCCGTACGTCCTCTGTCCCTTGTCCGTCCGTCCGTCCGTAAACTTTTACTTTAAATGACATCTCCTCATAAACCACTAAGACAATTTCATCCAAACTTCACAGGAATGTTCCTTTGGTGGTCACCTTTAAAAATTGTTCAAAGAATTTAATTCCATGCAGAACTCTGGTTGCCATGGCAACCGAAAAAAAAAAACTTTATAACTTTATAAAAATATCTTCTTTTAAAAAAACCCAAAGAGCTAGAGCTAAGATATTTGGCATGAAACATCTTTTAGTGAGTGTCTTCCAAGTTTGTTCAAATAAAAGCCCTGGGGTCAAAATTGGCCCCGCCCCGGGGGTCATTGATTTTCCCTATATGCATATATTAAAAACTTAAAAAATCTTCTTTTAAAGAACCCAAAGAGCTAGAGCTAAGATATTTAGCATGATACATGTTCTAATGGGTGTCTACCAAATTTGTTCAAATAAAAGCCATGGGGTCAAAATTGATCCCACCCCAGGGGGTCATTGATTTTCCCTATATACATATAGTAAAAACTTAAAAAATCTTCTTTTAAAGAACCCAAAGAGCTAGAGTTTAGATATTTAGCATGAAACATGTTCTAATGGGTGTCTACCAAGTTTGTTCAAATAAGAGCCCTGGGGTCAAAATTGGCCCCGCCCCGGGGTCATTTATTTTCTTTATATGTGTATAGCAAAAACTTAAAAAATCTTCTTTGAAAAAAAACAAATAGCTAGAGTTTAGATATGAAGCATGAAACATCTTCTAATGAGTGTCTACAAAGTTTGTTCCAATATTAGCCCTTGGGTCAAAAGTGGCCCCGCCCCAGGGGTGTCATTGTTTTTAACTATATGCATAGTAAAAACTTAAAATCTTCTTTTAAAAAACCTAAAGAGCTAGAGTTTAGGCACCATTGAGTGAGTGTCTACCAAGTTTGTTCAATAAAAACCCTGGGGTAAAAATTGGACCTGTCGGGGCGGGGGTCACTGTTTTTCATTATATGTGTGTAAGAACTTAACATCTTCTTTTAAAAAACTCAAAGACCTAGAGCTTAGATATTTAGCATGAAACGTCTTCTAATGGGTGTCTACCAAGTTTGTTCAAATAAAAGCCCTGGGGTTTAAACTGGCCCCGCTCTGGGGACCTATATACAGGTGAGCGACTTCAGGGCCATCATGGCCCTCTCGTTAATTTCACAATTAGATGGCCACTGTCAAAGGTCCATATTTCTAGAGTGACATTTTAAATTGCAGGATTGTGACCTTTTGTCATCTTCAATCATGTTTTCCTGTTGTTGTTTTTTTTCAATTTTTTAGAAGCAGCGTAATTATAACAATACAAATTGTACCAAAATAAAGCTTTGATTAATAATTTCAATAAATAGATTCTTTATTTGATTAATACAAAATATCAATCTGTTGTTTTATAAGTTTAAAAGAAAACAAGTTGCATTTGGATTGCATATATAAAACTGAATTAGAGTTTAGATAATGCCTTCGAAACAGCTTTATTTATAATATAGAGGATATTTGTTTAGTTCAGTGTAAGATTGGAATATATTTCACCGAGTGAGCACCAAAAGGTATATTTCACGAGTGGTGCAATATACCTTTTGGTGCTCACTCGGTGAAATATATTCCGATCTTACACTAAACTTAACAAATTTTCTTTTTATTATATGCCAAAAGACATTAAACCTAATAATGAATGAAAAGCGCGCCAAATAATAATACAACGTGACGTCATTTACGACGTCGCGTCATTAAGTTGGTACCCAGTACTGTCCACGCTGGTATTTCACTGAAACAGCGTAAGGGGCTGAAATTCAAAACAGTGAAATTATCAAAGTGGTAATTTCACTGTTTCAAACAGTGAAATTACCAGTTTTATATCACTGATATATTTCTATAAATCACCGAAAAGCGTGTAATAAAAGTAAATTATTTACAGTTTTATTTTGCAAATGTTAAAATTTTATTTGATTTGTTTTATTTATTTGATTCCATATCTGACCATTGTTCAATTTAATCTATTTAAATTAACATGTAGTTCAGTATGATGTTTTGGCTGAATGCCAACACTATAAAGAAATTCCTGCCAATAGGCTCTTGACGTAATGTCAATGATTTTATTGATAGCTTTATTCTATATTAAAAGTTATTTTGAAATGTTGTTACCAGTTTGTTAAATATTGAGGATAAATATATTAAATTTGAATTAAACTCTAAAAACGAGTAAAGAATTTTGTGGTGATTTGTTTAATTTATATATTTTTATGCCACCGCAGCATCTGCGATGCGGTGGCATATAGCGATTCACCTGTGTGTGTGTTTGTTTGTGTGTGTGTGTGTGTGTGTTATATAGATTATATAGTGAACTTAAAAAATCTTCTTGTGAAAAACCAGTAGTCCAATTTCAACCAAACTTGGCAGGATTGATCCTTGGGTGAAGGGCTTCCAAAGTTGTTCAAAGAATTTCATTCCATGCAGAAATCTGGTTGCCATGGCAACCAAAAGGAATTATAAGAACAAATTTAAAAAATCTTCTTGTAAAGACCCAAAAGGCCTAGAGCTTAGATATTTTGCATAAGGCTTTGTCTGGTAGACCTCTTCCAAGATTGTTCAAATTATAGCCCTGGGGTCAAAATCGGCCCCGCCCCGGGGTCATTGATTTTCACTATATGTACATATAGTAAAAACTTAAAATACCTTATTGTAAAGACCCAAATAGCCTAGAGCTTAGATATTTTGCATAAGGCATTGTCTGGTAGACCTCTACCAACATTGTTCAAATTATAGCCCTGGGGTCAAAATAGGCCCCGCCCCGGGTCATTGTTATATAGATTATATAGTGAACGTAAAACATCTTCTTGTGAAAAACCAATAGTCCAATTTCAACCAAACTTGGCAGGATTGATCCTTGGGTGAAGGGCTTCCAAAGTTGTTCAAAGAATTTCATTCCATGCAGAAATCTGGTTGCCATGGCAACCAAAAGGAATTATAAGAATAAATTTAAAAAATCTTCTTGTAAAGACCCAAAAGGCCTAGAGCTTAGATATTTTGCATAAGGCATTGTCTGGTAGACCTCTACCAAGATTGTTCAAATTATAGCCCTGGGGTCAAAATCGGCCCTGCCCCGGGGTCATTGATTTTCACTATATGTACATATAGTAAAAACTTAAAATACCTTATTGTAAAGACCCAAATAGCCTAGAGCTTAGATATTTTGCATAAGGCATTGTCTGGTAGACCTCTACCAAGATTGTTAAAAATATAGCCCTAGGGTCAAAATCGGCCCCGCCCCAGGGGTCATTGATTTTCACTATATGTACATATAGTAAAAACTTTAAATACCTACTTGTAAAGACCCAAAAGGCCTAGAGCATAAGGCATTGTGTTGTAGACCTCTACCCAGATTGTTCAAATTATAGCCCTGGGGTCAAAATCGGCCCGCCCCCGGGGGTCATTGGTTTTCGTTATATGTATATAGTAAAAACTTTAAAAAAAATTCTTCTAACAATTGACAAATGCTAGAGGTTAGATATTTTGCATGAAACATTGTGTAGTGAACCTCTACCAAGATTGTTCAAATTATAGCCCTGGGGTCAAAATTGCCCCAGCCCCGGGGGTCATTGATTTTCAATATATACATATAGTAAAAAATAAAAAAATCTTATTGTCCTTAGGTACAAGGTACAAGGCTTCAAAAACTTAAAATACCTTCTTGTAAATGCCCAAAAGGCCTAGAGCTTAGGTATTAATGCGGTGGCATAGCATTTTTCTCAAATGCAATCTTGTTTTGATATGATATTTGGATAAACTTTCCATAATATTTGGGATGGCGCATCCATGGCTTGTAATGGGAAGTCCCTAGAACAGCAAGGAAGCATGATAAAGGGGTAAAAAGATTTCTCATAATAACTGTAATGATTTAGTTTTTTTTTCACTATTGGCCAATTTTATAAATATGTATCACTTGGATTGATAAAGGGAATTAATTAGTGCATGCATGCTGGGATGCAGTGAACTGTGTTACTTCCCTTGTTCCATACATTATACCACAACCTTAAATAGTCCGATTACTGCATTGTAACATGGCCAGCGATTGGTTTCAAAAAGTGCAGGGAAAACCGTAAGATTCAACGGGACGTTACGTGATTGGGGTTTAAAAGTATGAACATTTTTAAAGAAACTAATACTACATTGTTTTCTGAAGAAAATGGACTGCTTCATAAGTCTTTGGACAAATTTTCACACTTGGATATTTTCATTTTGCGACAACTCTTTACAATAGAGTTTCATTTTTATGTGTCAATACAGAAGTCTGACCAAACAGACTTGTATATTTCATTCTTGACAGAACCAATAACAATTTTCATAGAAAAAAAATATAGAGGCGAACTGTGCAAACCATGATCCGACCTGCCGTCTGGAACCTTTTCTGCTCTGGTCGCATAGCCGACAGCAGGTTAAAGGTTAACGTACAAAACCGTATAATTTGAAGTAAGTGGAGTGAAAGTAGAAATCGCAATTTCATAATACATTTACTCATGGGTGTTAC
>NW_026852792.1:0-15427 GCF_026571515.1 Ruditapes philippinarum
GGTGGCAATGGTGGTTTTGTTGTTGGTCGTACTGGGTTGACATGAATATAGAAAAATAAAAGTTCATATGTACAACATTGAATGCAAAACTAAACCTAGACCTTGCATAAACGTACGGTCTTTGTGTTGTTCGAACGACTTAAAAGTTTAACCTATCTAAAGTTACTATCATATTACATAATTTTATTCAATCAATTATGAAATGATGCAACACAAATTGTATTACCATTTATAAGCTAGACTCAAACAAATTCTCTTATTGTTGTCTAATAATATACTTGAAATAGTTAAAACCATGATTACTGTATATAAACAAAATGGAAAAATATTTACTTATTCCTTCTGGACATTTGAAATCGTGCTCTGCAAATATAATCATAGAAGTTGTTCTTTCTGATCGTTTTGCAAATATTGGTTTTAGATGAAAGAAATGTATTTATATATTGCGCCAATGACATCTTAAATATACATCTAATTAAATTAAAGATACTACACGTGTGTAACACCTATTTTCATTGGAAAACATGAGATTTATATCAACTTTTATTATATAGATTATAATAAATTCCTTAAATACATTTTGTCAGGTTATGTATATTTATTATTAACAGTTGTCGGATTGATAATAAAATACAGTCGTTTATATTGTAACAAATAACCTGTAAAAAGACTTCGGGCTCCCCTAATGGTTAGACTTATGGTTAAGGTATCTGTCTCTCTCAACCTACGGGTTGTCAGTTCGAATCTTTTCCGTGTGACCTTGAGTTCTGACATGACATCAGTTCTCAGTTCTAGTTATTTTCAGAAAGTAAACTCGAAAGAAAGTGATATATATAATTATACACATGTATAATTAACAGGAACCTGTTCCAAAATCACAGTTTTTAAACTAAACGCCTTTTATGATGATAATTAAGCATTAGATACGTGCGACATGTTATAATACGACGAGTTAAGTGTCTTTTCTTAGATAATATTACCTATTAAAGTTTTATTGAGTTTTCTGTTGTATGGACTTGGGTTACAGAGGGTTGTGTCACAACATTTCACGTTTTTGTCTTTCTGCTCACCAGTCAAATTTACATACACTTGACATTGCTGAGAAAATCAAATCAAAAGCATAATAAGATCTTACTGGCATGGAAGTCACGCCATGTCAAATAAAAAAGAAATGTTGTTTCATAAGATATGGTGGCATTTTTCCACCAACATTGAAACACTTTTTCTTATCACGTTTGCATTATATTTACCTTCTAATTATCTGATTAATTTGCAATTTCTTTCTTTTAATTGACGGATACAAGGTAAGTTTCTCCAAAGACACTATAAAGTGCTTACAACTGTCAACACTTTATAATTTCTGTTTATCTATAAACCAACCATATATGCGTTAGTCACTTAAGTTTCAGAACATTATCACGTAAATATTTTCTTTGATATGTCACATGTTATAGATACACAGAAAACATACGTATCTTTTATCTAATAAGTAAATTTTGGCAGTTGTGACCACTTTCTAGTGTTTTTGAAAGTTATATACATGTACTTACATTGTATTCGTCATTAAATTAGATGTAATATCAGGTAAATAAGATAAATATATTTGACTGTTATATATGAGCTATGCCACCATAATAAAAATATAATTATTTCTTTAATTACTAAGTCTGGTTCTATCTTTACTTTTAGTTCTTTATTTAAACACCGCTTGAAATAAGCCATGCCATGTTAACAATTAAAAATTACCAGTTGTCATAACACGCTTATATTCTGAATTAGGAATGAGACGTGGTTATGATTATAATAAACTCAATATTTACCCCTCTTTTGAATTTGCATCCGAGTTCATATGTCCCAGGTTGAAGAGAACGAGGATGATTTGTGACCGAGCACGCCTTTCAATGATAACAAAAAAGTCCAAAACATAATATTTGATTTAAACTTCATTTTAATATGTAATAACATGCAAGTCAATGTATAAAATGGGCATATAGAAACAAGATTAAAAAAGAGAGAAAAATAACATTTGTAAACTGTATCTTACCACAAAACTAGTTAAAAACATTCAAATTATGACAAGTTAATAACAAAACAACTAGGTCAACATGTTCCAAAAGACAATGACGGTTAAATTATCAAAATAAGACAAGGCATTGAAAACGAAACAAGATCACATGACATTGACAAAAACAAGGCTTGAGGAAGAAGACATTGAAAAACATAAAAAATAAAGATCACGTATGTTGTAATTAAAGTTTTCACCACACTTAAGTGAAATGTTATATATGTATATAATTATGCTTCCAAAACAATTTTCAAACATCGAAGAATATGTTAAATATGTACTGAAAATATGTAATCAATTAAATATATGAATTCATTTCTTATTGAAAAATTTAACTTAGACTTTATAGAAATTAAATTTTTAATTTCCTCCCTTTATTAACATGAAATGTAAATTCGGTAATATTTTTACAAAGAATGCTTTTTGGAACTTACAATAATTATAAATATTCATTTGAGCATTATATTTATGATATAAAACCATAAAAAATGAGTTACAGGATCATTAAAGGTAAGAATTGAATCTGTAATCATATAAGGTTAAAGTAAAAGAAGACATTGGCAGAAATATAAGGCCGGAATGGCACGTGACATTTACGGCATACAACGCCAAAGGAAATCAAGTCAGTGTCAAACAAGATCAATACATGGAAAAAATTCACGATCAAAAGTAAGACTTTGAAATACCTTAATTGTAATAGTAAGTCAATAAATTGACAAACATAAAAGATCAGAGTAAGAAAAGACATTGTCAAACATACACGATCATAAAGATACACAAGACATAGGCAATAATGCAAGGTCAAAAAGTTAGACAAGAAATTTGCAGACGTACAAGGTAAAAGTAAGACAAGATATTGACACAACATACAAGGTCAGAAAGAAAGATAAGTCATTGACAAACATACAAGCAACAGTAGATCAAGACAATGACACACTTATTAGGTCAAAAAGAAGACATTGACATGCATACAAGGTCAAAATAATAAGACATTGACAAACATACAAGACCAAAAAATAAGGCATTGACAGACATACCAGGTAAAAAAGAAAGACATTGACAAACATACAAGGTCAAAAAGTAAGACATTGATAAACATTCAAAATCAACTAAGAAAATACACTGACGAACATATAAGGTCGAAAGTTATACAAAACATGGGCAGACACTGAAATTCAAAAAGTAATATGAAGCAATATCAATGTTAGACACTGTATATTAATAAAATGCACTAGCTGTTAATAAATTTATTACACTACTTACTAATGAAAGTAACTTTATAAACTATTTATTTATAAACTTAATGCACTAGCTTCTTATAAACTTTATCCTCTACATATTTATATAAAACATACACTAGCTAATAATAAACTAAATGCACTCACTATATACCTACTTACATACTTAATGCAATAGCTACCAGTAAACTTTTATATACTACTTACTAGTAATCTGAAGGCACTTTACATATATAGCTAATAAAATACTTTACTTAATACTTTAATTATTTAATATTTAATGCACGACTTAGCTTGCTTGCAATTAATAAACTTACATATAGTGTCAGGTCACAATCTTCAGTTGTTGTACACTGTGGTCCTCCTTCATAAACCTCGTCACATTTAAAACATTGTGTGATGTTGTTCGCTGGTCCTGAAATATTTATACCAATACCAACAGAACGTTTTAGTATGTTTGTTCTTTCTTGTTTGCAATTGTTACCCCCAGCCCAACCCCCTCCCGCATCTACCAACTGTCACACCTAACCAAAGTTCAAAGTGAATTGTTACCGAAAATGCAGAATGAAATTTGCAGAGGTCGTGGCAATTCATTCCATGATGTCTGGTATGCACTGACTAACAGTTTGTCGAATATCCCTCGTTATTTCTCCAAACTTTGCCTGATTGCGCTTTAAACCTCAACGTAACATTCACTTAAACCGCTTTAACAATTCTAACAAAGATTCCCTCATGCACTGTTAAATTTTCATCTGAATAAAGCAGAATAATTAGATTTCACGGACGGACATTGAGAAAGTGAAGTAGCATTACTCCTTTTGTATTTGTTTTGTGTATATATTCTTACGTTTATAACCGCATCCTTCCGCATTGCAGCTATCCTCGAAGCAGCATTCGGAACACAGTGTTAGGTCATTGTTTACCTGTTTCTTCCTTGAATTCCCGTCACCGTATGCGTTCTTATTACATAATTGTAAGTTGCAATACTGAAGTAGATCAAATTTTAGGCATAAACTTTGTTAATGAGATCTTACTAGCAGTTGCTTGTGTGATCAGGTTAGGTCATATATGAAGACAAAGAGGATATTGGTTTGTTTGTGTGTAAGATGAATTTTATTTCATCGAGTGGGCTTCAATAACAGTATTCTCACGAGTGGCGTAGCAACTCGTGAGAATACTGCTTTTAAAGTTCACGAGATGAAATAAAATTACATCTTACACAACAAACAAACAAATTTTCTTTTTATTTTATGCTTAAAAACAAGTTAAAACGAGATTTCCTTAATATTAACGTTAATATCAAATCTGTTTTCCCCATTGAAAGCCTCATTTAGTCGAATTTCTCATTAAAACAAGAAGTCTTGGGCTGAAAACTAAGTTCGACAATCAACGTTAAATGGCGGTGATATTATTAATTTTATTAAAAAAATATGAATGATCGCTTGTTTTAATACTAAAAGCAAACCATTCTAGTAGGAGAAAAGTCCAATCATCCATCCATATTTCTGTTACTTACTGCGAATTTATATAAGACCTGGCTTTGTTAATGTAAGCGGCCGCAATTTTTTAAAGTTGTGCATTTCACGGGAGGGAAATAATTGTTTGATTCAGAGGAATATCATTTAGATTTGTTAGTCATACACCTTTTTAAAAGAAATAAAACTTATTTAAGAATTGTAAAAGACAATAAATAAGTGTTGACAGAGGTGTAAACATTCAAAAGCAGCTAGGAAACTGGAAAACTTGGAATTGTTGAAAGTCTGCCTAACGAACGCTGGGTTGTTTACTTATTCTTTGGGCTGATGGCTGTCATTGCTTTTCAAGTTTTCATAAAGCATACGGCAGCTATTGCTCGTAGGATACTTAAATATGCCCAACTGTCATCAAGAGCAGTTTTGCATGTGGAAGGAATGTATTTTTCAGACTGTAAAAATGAAACAAAAACATAAAAGACGATATTTGGTGATTGGTAATTTGGATCAATAGAAGTAAGTTTTCTTCTTTTATTACCTTTGACATATAAGTTATTTATCTATTTCAACTCAGCTTTTCTCACTGTGAAATTATCAAATATAATTTTCACGGATAAATCAGTAATCCACTGAAAAGTATAAAATGATATTTTCTATAATTGCATGTGTCAGTAGAACAACCTAGATATCCCATCCTCTGTCTTTTGTTTCAAGAACGAATAGGAACCTGGTGTTACAAAGAGTTCATTATGTTAAAATATGGTTATTAAGCAAATTCATTTTATACTTCCACGTTTTCAAACAAAACGTAGTGTCGTGACATCAGCAACGTCATTCCGAATTACAAGACGTATTATGTGCAACAGATGGAGTAAATAGTGTTACGATATATAATAAAACAATGTGTCTTACTATTTTTGTACGGGAAAACTTAAAACAATATGCCTTACTTCCAAAGCCTTACATCCAGTATTGTAAACCGGTTTGAAGTCAACTGGAGACAGTATTTTTTCTATGTAGCAAGTCTGTAAATGTAAGCAAAATCAAAGCACGGTAGACACTGAATTTGTTTGAGTCACAAAAGAACATTAACTTTTACTTCGTAAATATCAATTCTGACTTTTTTCTATTGATATGATGACTATAAAGTATAGAAACAGAATTTCATATAAACTTTGATAAGAATGGCCACAAAATACTTAATTTTTCAATCAATTTTACGTGATAACCCTTTGATTTTTTTACCATAGAAATGAGAAACACTTTAAGAACATTACGAGTTGTAACAGTAAACATAATGATGCATATTTGGCATCAGCTAATCTATAATATTAAACATGACATTTTTGATACAATATTTACCTCGTTGGCATTGCACACAATGGCTTTTTTGCAGTTACTTAAGTCAGCGACATTTTCACAGCGTAAGCATGTGATACATTCGGCAACTTGAAAATAAAAAGAACCCTCTATGAAAGGAAATGTTTTATAGATTACTTGTTTTTTATACTAAATTCGTTAAATTTGTAAATTTTATACATATACACATAATATTATACTATAATATTTATCATTATATTATTTTTATATCAAGAAAATGAATAACTATTTATATTTAGAATTGATAAGATGTTATGTTTCGGTCACTTAGTATTAACCAGCCATAATTTCAAATGATATGCTTTGATGTCTCATAATCAAATCTATAAGCCAATCCAAATACAATCTGATTAAAATCAGCTCCTAATTCTCGCTACGCATCTGACGGCATCGATAGGAGGTCACCTTCTCGTGATCTTTCAAACAGCAAACATCGGCGAGCTTTCACAATTTAAAAAGTTTCTAATTCAACACTTGAAAACCAATACTGAGTAGGTATTTTCACAATTGAATTGAAATGAACTTGATTCCACTGAAACAATTGTTTTATACATCTTTATTTTTATTTTTTCCTAAGTAAAAAGTCATGGTTAGAAAATATTACCTTTTATGTTGAGTAAAATAAATCCAAACAGGACAAAGCCTGAAAAATCAAAATGCAAATATTTTTATTCATAACACATTTAAAGTATTTTCTTATCAGGTATCCATCTGTAAAAGCTAATGTTTATTTCCATTAACAAAAGCCGAAAGGAGAAATCATGGAAGTAGTCCAACACACTAAAACTGAAACAGCTCCAGGGTCGGTGTCATTTTCTCTGTTAATTGTATGTTTTCGTCCATCCATGCCACCCCCCCCCCCGCAAAGAAAGAAATTCGCCTGAAACATTATCCATATCTAATTATGAAAATGGTGTGTAATTTAAGACTAACAGCAAATATGATCATATAGAGGCTGATAAACACATTTTACCTCTGGCTTCCCAGCGAGTATCTTGTAGCTGAGAGTTCTACATAAATTTTCTATCTTTCACACCGACACTGCAATGGTCATATGGTGGCTTTCAAGCTTTAGTGATGGAGGGGCCACTCCTAAATTATTTCAGGCACGAGCAAAATCTTGTTAGAAGAATCTAGCTGGATATATTCCTCATATGAAAGAATCCAAGGTCACGGGCGGGATTCGAATCCGCAACGGCGTGTGTCAAGTGCTTTGAATGTTTTATGGACATGTCGAGAATCATTTGATAAATTTGAAAATAAGCAATCAACGCATCTAAATTAGTCAAGTAATAATAAAATAGAAAAATAAAAATTAAACTGATTAAACAGTAATTTAATTATAGGACAGATGTGTTTTATCTCAAATAATGACAACTTTATCAGTCAATGTGAACTAATAGCTAGCATATAGGACGATTCTATAAGAATGTGTGTATTGACCTTTTATATTATTAAACAAATTAACCCAAGACACTATTTATAGTTATGAGTGTACTAAAAGTCGTTGTCCAGTGCTTTACTCTGAATAGCGCTGTACCTTTTTTAACAAAGTAGAAAAACAATACTCATTGAATTTAGGTAATGAACGTTCAGGAATGTATTGATATTTTGTTAAAAGAACAATAATATTTTACCTATAGGTACTATCCGTTTCATCTTCGTGGTGGTATATCTGTGTAAAGTCGCGGCGCGATAAGGAAGTGTACTTAATGATCTAATCATTAAACAGATAACAAATTTAGTATATACACTCTTAATATTCCTTCCCAGCTCACAGTTTTGGCGTTAAAATTGTCGTCTGCTGACTGTGCACCTAGCAGGTGGTCAAATCAATTTGCATTTCTTCTGCTTTTAATCTGTTATTCTTCCTAAAATAGAACATCGAGGACGCGTTTGACTCCTCGCATGTCCAAAGGTCAAATAACGCTGTGAAAATACTAAAATCGTTTAGCGTTTTATGTGTCAGCATATTAATATAATTTATCCGTACTTGTAACATAGAGAAATTAAATCATTTTGATACGAGTATAACATAAATAAATTACTTTGAAATTAGAAAGTATGGAAATGTACATAATTTTGCATTTAACAGAATATTCATGACAATACTTTTTCATCAATGCCCATGTCTCTTTTACTTTGCATCTTGTGTGCTCTTGGTTTTTATTTTCGGTTACTAGATATCAAGAATAATATCGATCTAAGTGTTGTTATTTGACCATTTTAAATCACTTTTGGAGTTGCTACCTTAAGAAAATTGAAAACTAACAACCGAAAGCTTATGAAGTAATTCCTATCACAGCCACTTTTATTTTGATTCCTACGCTATATTATTTCAACATCCATTACAAGTATTTATAGCAACTCTAAATTGATGCTAAATATCCGAATGTCATCTCTTAGACCGATTTAATTTTCTTATTATTGTACTATAAATAAAAGTGGTTAAAGTCACTTTAAGCTTTAGAACAAATTATGGACAAATGACAAATCATTTCAATGTGAATACAAATGATAAATATATGTCATTTAGAATGGAAGTTGAACATGTACATATGTACATGGCGTCATTAGAATAAGAACAAAGCTCTTGAGCACAGTTTCTAACACCGAATTCTCTGACAATGTGACCAATCTATATTTCTTATGGTGGCTGATTAGCGACATATCGCAAAATACGTAAAAACGAAACCAAGTTACAACAGAGTTAAACTTTGCCGCATCTTCATGTTTTCTCATTTTCGAGGGGAAAACAAATGCAAAAGGACAACAAAATAAGGGTGACGATAAAATGAATCGTGTTTTTGAATTACATTTGCTTTACTATTTGCGTTTTAGTGGCGTAAATTGAAGTGCGACTTTGTCGTATGTTTGCTCGTTTCTTGTTGTGGTTGCTTTTCCGCTTTGTACTTTCTCGTATTTTCGCGTAGGGCACAACTATAGCCAGGGATCAAGCTTAAATGTGACGGCATACAATTGAAAAATAGAATGTTTATATCATTTTAACCATTGTTGTTTAAGTGAATTTATCAACATGCGCTTGTTTAATTTGACTTCATTATTCCGCACTGTGGTAAATGACTATGCAAAAAAAAAATCAAAGCACAGAAGGCGCTGAATTTGTTTGGGTCTCAGAATGTAAGAAAGGTGCAGGTTGGGAGATTATATGTTTAGTGCCACCAATGCTTTCCAGCGTTTTAATTGTAGTAAATTGGCTATAAGACTAATTGCAACACTGATATTCAATCCAATGTTTATTTGACTTTAACAATTTAAAAAAATGAGTTACCTTTACTGGGATTTGAACTCCAGACCTCTCGCTTCCTAAGCGAGCCCGAAAACCCTTCAGCCACGGTTAAATTTATATGTGAACGGCCTGAAGAAAACCATATTATTCTAAATTAGGGCTTGTAACGACTTTTAACTGTTGTTTAACACAGATGTAATTAATCCTGAAGAATACTATAAGCATGTATATTTATAAAGAATCAAAGGGCTTCAAGTTCTTTGGTATTTTCTGATCTTTGCAATCTAAATCGTACTGTATATCTGTATGCATTTTCCTGTATAAGTTTATTTTTATGTATTATAATTCATTTTGTAAGGCACATACGGAATTCTGCATAACTAGAGTTGCATCAAAAAATCATTTATGTACTTTTTTTACGACAGCCACACTTTATCCTTGTAAATCATGGCTACTTCCTTAACAAAAACAATTAAAAAAAGAATTTAACAAAAAAAAAAATTCCTCGACTGGGATTCGAACTCGAGACCTCTCACTCACTAAGCGAGCGCGTTACCACTGTACCACGGAGAAGTTATACACAGAATGTCTGAATAATATCAAGTCATTCTAAATTTAGAACTTCCATTGCATTCAGGTTTGTAATCCTTATTAATTTCGAGGTATTTTGTTCAGGGTAAACCTGTTGTTTAAAATTGAAGTAAATATTTTAGCGAAAATCCTCTCGCCCAAACAGTCCGACATGTAGAATCTATATATTCCACTACTCGGTTTGTGTAGTATTCGGTAATCTACATGGCTAAAAATAGTATTTTCATTGATAAAATCATATTCATCCGCGTAATTTGTGATTGTGCATTTATTGACAATTCTATAAGCCAACGCTATTGTTTAAGTTTAAATGCGTTGTAATTTGTTGGATACTTGTAACAAAATAAAATATTTCTTTCTTTTAAATCGCTAGTTTTAAGCTGTTTTGAGAACTACTTGTTGTTAGGTTTGTCATAAACTTCTGTGTCAGAGATTGAATGTCCGCTTTGTATTTAGTTATTTTCGATCAGAAAATACCAGAAAACAATATTAGAAATCTTCGACCATTCGGGAATTACTTTGCTTGAAAATTGATGCGCCTGTCTTTGACCATCTTTACGCAGTGATCTCCCCTGAATTTTTCGGCTTTAGTGTACATACAAAAGGGAAGTAACCGCTTCAAAAAAGTGGACTACTTTCGGCATTTGCAATTAAGAACATTAGACTCTGAAATTTCGCTACCATTATTTGTTTGGTCTGACGACCCAAACAAATAAAAATCAGAAAAAAGGCAAAGATGAAACAACAAATAAACATGTGAATACATGACAGATCTATTCTTTGTGTCGTATTATTTTGCTTTTCTGTTTCAATAATGTGAAAACATGAAGATACAATAAAGTCAACGATATGATACTAATAAAACCACCATTACTGTTCGAACTGATTACGACATTTTCACACAGGCCGGCGTATATGACCTACTACTGTGTTTATCATTAAAAGACACATTTCACATGGCAGTAAGATAAAACCGCATATCTATGTTCAATATACAAACGTCCTTACTGTTAAAGTATTCGTTTAGATGAAGATTATGTACTACAAAAATAACACCCGCGATTCTTTAAATCATCCTTGTTTATTGGCCTCGACATTAACTTTGTTTTAGAACATTTGCATTGAGAAATTGTTGAGAGCAGTGAAGATGATAAGGTAATTACAATTTTCGTTCAATAGATTCGTAGAGTCGCTTGTAGCATTATGCCAGTAAACGCGTAAATGGTAAGTGCACAGTAAAAAGTCAAAAAGACATTTACGTTTTTCCGTAATTGTGTTAAATTTTATATTTTCCTTAGTGACAAACATACATTTATATAAATATCGCCTGGAATGTATCGTTAACGTTCAATTTGAAAAAGAGTAGGACAGTCTTTGGATAATTTGGGCAGTCTTTTTATAGGTTATCTTAACATTTTTATTATCAATTACCGTATTGGTCTATGACAATTATGATAGTTAATCTCTTGAAATATATTACTTATTCAACTTAACAGCGAAAAAAGAGCATAATGGCACTTAAAATATACAAATCCATAACTAAACGGGTGCTATGGAACGTTAGAAATGTTAATTTTATCATTGTATTTCATGAAAAAGAATAAACCAAACCATTAATTTTAATACCATTGCCCTCCCTTTTCTGTATTTGTCTGCAATTGTTGGTTAATCATTAATTTATTTCTTGTCTTACACGAAATAAACAAATCTAATTTAACCAGTCATTATTAACAAATCCCATTGCATATTTGTATCAAGAAAAAAACTTTCATCTCTTCAAACACTTTTACAAGGTTCATTGAAATTGATAGAGTGTGTTTCTTTTGTCCTCGGGATGTGTATTTATTACTTGTAAACATATCAATGGCATTGATCGACTTTTACCTTTCGTACTTAATTGTTCTAAATAGTACCCCATTATTTTAATTTCCATGGTCTGAACTAGAAACTACAGGTTCTGCGTTCCCTTAATTTAGAAACGAATTATAGGCGCCGTGTTCGTTTAAACTTGAAACGAAACTTAAGGCATCGCGTATGTTGAAACTAGAAACGAAACTGTAGGCGCTGCGTTCATTTAAATTGGAAACGAAACTGTACGCGCTGTGTTCGTTTAAAACAAAAAACGAAACCACGGTTGGTGCCGCGTTTTAGTTTAGTGTTATTTCCCCTTGTTGATCTTATTTCACGGCGTCTCAACGCCGTGATATTGTGATGGGTAGTTTTCGGTAGCATGGGCAAAAGTCACGTGACAAAATGCCTTTTGATTTCTACAGCCGACATTTTATTGTTTTTACGCAATCATTGTACAGCCCATTTCCGTGAAAAGTTACATAGAAACAGGATTTTTTTCAAAACCATACAGAATCTAAACAGTATTTTATCAACACACGAAATATCAACGTGTTATATTAACACATTTCCGGACATCCTTTCGACATGCTTGAGAAATTCGCCTTGAATGGATTATGTATGGTGGCTGATTTACGCCATCCGTATATTTTCGTGTCTTCGCCTCAAAATGCGAAAATACGAAGGAACGACATATTTGGACTGATATGTTCTCATGTCGGATCTATGTCACTCTTTGAGTGAATCTTTTCACGTGTAAAATGTCTTTGAACATTACATTCCTAAGTTTCTATATTTGCAATTAAGAACTTAAATTGTCTTTTTTTGAATAATTTCATTTTTCTTGCGCAATTCTCTAAAATGAGACTTGGTTTTTCTATATGCGTTTCACAATAAACATTCACCATACCAGGTTGTAAAATAACTTAATTTGGTACTGAAATCAGTTTTTAACACAACATAAAACTTCATTCAGATTTCATGTCTCGTTATATTGTGAGCAAAATTCTGAGTTTCCTTTAGATATGAGCAAGAAAATGTTTTATTACCCCCCGCCGAAAAGACGATGGGGGATATAGAATTAGTCTCCATCCGTCCGTCTGTCCTTCCGTTCGTCCGTCTACATTTTTGTCCGTATCATATCTCAAAAAGTATCAATTTGAAACTTTATAGGTGGAGGTATCAACTTGAAACTTCATTGGTGGATAAATCATATTTAGGAAAAGTGCAAGAGTGATAACTCTACCCTGCATATTTTTTCATTATTTCCCTTTGTTATTCTTCAAACTCAATTTTTGTCCAGAGCATAACTCTGAGATATCAACATGAAACTTCATAGGTGGATAGATCTCACTCAGGAGGTGTGCAATGCACAAGACTGACTTACCATTCCTAAATTTTGAGTTATTGCCCTTTGTTATTTTTCATACTTAATTTTTCACCAGAGTGGAGCATAAATTAACTAAAAAAAACCCAAAAAACTTTGAGATGTCAATGTAATCTTAATAGGTAGATAGCTCTTTTTGAGGATGAATGTTGTGCGAACGAATGATAATTCTACCCTTTATAATTTTTGAGTTATTGTCATTTGTTATTTTCATACTTTTTGTCCGGAGAATATCTAAAAAAGTGTATGAGGTAACAACTTGAAACTTCATAGGTGGATAGCTCTTTTTGATGAGAAGTACAGCACACTAGAATGATAACTAACCGTGCATTATTTTTCAGTTATTGCCCTTTGTTATTTTTCATACTAAATTTTTCACCTGAGTGGAGCATATCTCTGAAAAAGTCTTTGAAATGTCAACATGAAACTTCATAGGTGGAAAGATATTTTTGAGGAGGAATGTTGTGCGCAAGAATAATAACTCTATCCTTTATAATGTTTTAGTTATTGCCATTTGTTGTTTTTCAAACTTTTTGTCCGGAGCTTATCTCGAAAAGTGTTAGAGGTAACAACTTGAAACTTCATAGGTGGATAGATCTTATTGGGGAGCAGTGCAGCACACTAGAATGATAACCTACCGTGCATTGTTTTTTCAGTTATTGCATTTTGTTATTTTTCATACTTTATTTTTGTCCAGGGTATAACTACCAAAGCATTTGAGATAACAACATGAAACTTCATAGGTGGATAGATCTTACTCAGGAGGTATGCAGTGCAAAAGAGTGATAACTCTACCCTTCATAATTTTTTAGTTATTGCCCTTTGTTATTTTTCATACTAAATTTTTCACCTGAGTGGAGCATATCTCTGAAAAAGTCTTTGAAATGTAAACATGAAACTTCATAGGTGGATAGATCTTATTGGGGAGGAATGGTGTGCGCAAGAATGATACCCTTTATATTTTGTTAGTTATTGCCATTTGTTATTTTTCATACTTTTTGTCCGGAGCTTATTTCAAAAAGGTGTTAGAGGTATCAACTTGAAACTTCATAGGTGGATAGATCTCATTGAGGAGGAGTGCAGCACACAAGACATTTAATCTACCGTGTATTATTTTTCAGTTATTGCCCTTTGTTATTTTTCATACTTAATTTTGTCCAGAGCAAAACTACAAAAGCCTTTGAGATATCAACATGAGCCGTCATAGGTGGGTAGATCTCACACAAGAATGATAGTTATTCAGCTCTACTATATAAACATGGCTCTTGTAACAAGTTACATTATGATATTTAAAAACCTTCTGAACAAGTTAACATGTCAATTCAACACAATGCTATTTGGAGATACCTCATCAATATATCAATTAACTGTTTTTTGTTGTTGTTTTTTGTGGGGGGTTGGATTTTTTTTGTTTTTCGCCGTGACATATTTCCAGCAATTTTTTACTTGTCTTTTTATGTTTTATGTTAGGAGAGTACCCTGTGTCATATACCTTAAAACTTTGGTTATTAAGATCCACCTACTTTATGTAAAGACCCACTCATCATAATGATATAAACAGTCTTACAAATTAAATGCTGGAATTAACATATCGTATTCCCTGCATCCACGTCACAATCCAATAATTATAAAACAACCCCATCACCGTAGGGAACGTGTAACAGTATCGCGTTTTCCGGTTACAGTATAGAATTTTCAAGATGGAGAATTATTTGTGGGGAAGACAGATTGGTGATTTTATTCCGGTCCGCGCTACATGTAGTTAGGTTTCTTAAAGATGTTTTTGTGCTTCACTCGTAAGGAACTGGATCTGATATCTAGTCATACATTTCTTCAGACCCTGCACTGCAGATCTATCTCTATATTGTCTCATAAATATGCAGATTTGACAGATTGAAAATTTGAATCGAGTGACCAATGTATTTTTCTCCCATTCCGACATTATTTAAGCATGCCTACAAAAAGTAAACCTAACAAACGTATGTTAGTCCTTTGTGTTTGTCATAGGGTTGAATTATCAGATCAACGCATTATACACGTAAATGATATATACACACTTACACTAACTAAACATACACTATTTATAAAAGTACCTTATCTACATGATTATATACACGTATCTACATTAAGATCAATCATACACTAATAACTATAATATAAAACATTCATAATTACATAATAATAAAGTATAATTTG
>NW_026852793.1:0-6764 GCF_026571515.1 Ruditapes philippinarum
AAATTTCAATACCAAATATGAAGACTGTGGATCATGGAATCTTAAGTTATTGGGCATAAAAGCTTTTTTTAAGGCCCCTGTGACCTGGTGACCTCAAAAATCAATAGGTGCCATCTACTAATCATGACTAACCTTCATGCCAAATATGAAGGCTGTTTGTCAAAGAAATCTTAAGTTATTGGGCGGACAAGCCTTTTGTAGTCAAGGCCCCTGTGACCTTGATCAGAGCTGCATCAGTTTTGTTTTTTTTAGTTTTATTTATACTGGGCGCCGGTAAACCCATATGTCCCAGACTATTGGCCTCTGTTACCATTGCTGGTCCTAGAGCCTGCAACGGAGGACTTAATTCGCCTGCGAAGTCGTCGATTGTAGAGCCGCGATGGAGGTCTTTTCATGCTGTCGTTCCTCGTAGATCTTCTCTAGGACCCATTTCCTCGCTTCCTGAACAATGGTTGACAATAGAGGAAAGGCACCTCTTCCGGGAGCAGCAGCTCTCTTTAGGGCCACACCCTTCGCCGTTGGTTAGGTCACACCAGCTAAGTGACCTAACTAGGTCACACATCTGGTGTGACCTATGCCTTCCGAGCGACATGCACGCCGCGAAGGGACGTCGGAAGGCTGCATCAGTACTAAGGGTGTAGTACTTAAGTACCAGTACCAGTACTTGCCAAGGTATGCAGTAACATTACAAGTACCAGTACTAGATATTAGCTTGGTCCTGCAGTACCAGTACTTTTTTAGGAAGTAATTAAGTATCAGTACAAGTCCTTTTATTTATTCATCATAGTTTGAATACACACTGTCAGACAAAAATAACATATTACATGTATGTATATTTACATATTTTAATGATACATTTTTAAACATGTATTTCCATTTCACATGTGAACACTTCAGATTAAAAAAAAAAATGCAAACATTATTCAGCAAAAAAAAAATGGAATTATTATTTACTTTAAAAGTTAACATTACATTTTTACAATGTTAACTTTAATGATTTAAACAATATTTACATCATATATTAATGTCTTATCTTATTGTTTCGTAACCAGTCAACTGTTATGCAATGCGTGTGTGTGTTTTTAGTTTTATCTATACTGGGCGCCGGCTTTGTCATATGTCCCAGACTATCGGCCTCTGTTACCTAGCTAGTCGTAGCAGCTGCAACGGAGGACTTAGTTCACCTTCAACATCTCTGATCGTAGAGCCTCAACAGTTAACAAAAGGGCCAAATTTTTCTTTGAATCCATGTTACAGTTAAAGACCTTGAAGAGAGTCCTAAAATGCTCACAAAGAAGTGTATAAAATTGCAACTTTATTCAAAGTCAGATGTCAATGGAAGATGAAAATAGGGTGGTATGCAAACTTTTATAATGTAAAATTCTTAGTCGAAAAAGGGGCATAATTCTGTCAAAATGCTTGATAGAGTTACCTCCTCCTGTCTACAGGATAAGGAATAAGTATTTGAAGTTTGAGGTAGATACCTTTAAAACTAAAAAAGTTATAGTAAACTAGAACTGCCACTATCATGGCGTGAATACCCCCACATACCACTTTGTCAGAATCAACAGTGGCCATTTAGAGCTCAAGGACAACCTCCCTGCCAAATCTGAGGTTACTAAGCCAGTGCATTGCTAAGTTATGTATTCTACATGCTTCAAATGTCAAAATCAATACATTGCGGACAGAACATTCTTTAGCAATTAAGAAGAAAAGCACTTTTTTGTCAAGGTCCCTATGACCTTGACCTTTGACCCAGTGACCTCAAAATCATTAGGGGTCACCTTATAGTCATGATCAACATCCATGCCAAATATGAAGACTGTGGGTCAAAGGAATCTTAAGTTAATGGGTGGACAAACTTTTTGAAGTCAAAAACCCTATGACCTTGACCTTTGACCTAGTGACCTCAAAATCAATAGGGGTCATCTGCTAATCATGACTAACCTCCATGCCAAATATGAAGACTGTGGGTCAAAGGAATCTAAAGTTATTGGGCAGACAAACTTTTTGAAGTCAAAGTCCCTGTGACCTTGACCTTTGACCTGGTGACCTCAAAATCAATAGGGGTCATCTACTAATCATGATCAACCTCCATGCCAAATATGAAAACTGTGGGTCAAAGGAATCTTAAGTTATAGGGCGGACAAGCTTTTTGAAGTCAAGGCCCCTGTGACCTTGACCTTTGACCTGGTGACCTCAAAGTCAATAGGGGTCATCTACTAATCATGACTTACCTCCATGCCAAATATGAAGACTGTGGGTCAAAGGAATCTTAAGTTATTGGGCGGACAAGCTTTTTGAAGTCAAGGCCCCTGTGACTTTGACCTGGTGACCTCAAAGTCCATACGGTTCATCTACTTATCATGACTAGCCTTCATGCCAAATATGAAGACTGTGGATCAAAGGAATCTTAAGTTATTGGGCGGACAAGCTTTTTGAAGTCAAGGCCCCTGTGACCTTGACCTTTGACCTGGTGACCTCAAAGTCAATAGGGGTCATCTACTAATCATGACTTACCTCCATGCCAAATATGAAGACTGTGGGTCAAAGGAATCTTAAGTTATTGGGCAGACAAGCTTTTTGAAGTCAAGGCCCATGACCTTGACCTTTGACCTGGTGATCTCAAAGTCAATAGGGGTCATCTACTAATCATGACTAACCTCCATGCCAAATATGACGACTGTAGGTCAAAGGAATCTTACGTTATTGGGCGGACAAGCTTTTTGAAGTCAAGGCCCCTGTGACCTTGACCTTTGACCTAGTGACCTCAAAATCAATAGGGGTCATCTACTAATCATGACTAACCTCCATGCCAAATATGAAGACTAAGGGTCAAAGGAAGTTATTGGGCGGACAAGAAAAAACCGAGGGACAGCCAGACGGCCGGACAGGCGGACGGCCGGACAAGCTGATTCCAGTATACCCCCCTTACAACTTTGTTGTGCGGGGGTATAAAAATAACATTTTTCTAGTAAAAAAATCAAAGTTTTTGGGGAAATAACTTCTTGCAATATTGGTGCTAGATTTATGAACCTTGTCACATAAGATGTGGATGATGATAAGGTACATATATTTGAAGTATGAAGTTGATCTCTTTAGAAATAAATAAGTAACAGTAAAAAAAAATATTTTTTAAGGAAAATTCTAAGTTCAAGGGGAGATAAATCTGAAAATATTGGTGCTAGAGTTATAAATGAACCTTATCACATAAGATCGGGATGATGATAAGGTACAATAATTATTTGAAGTATGAGGTTGATCCCTTAAGAAACAAGAACGTGTTTGTGAAACACAAATGCCCCCAGCTCTGATTCTTGTCAGTAGCAATATTTCAAAAAATGTTTACCCATTCACTCACTTATGGACAGAAACATTGCCAAAAAATTGTAAACACAAGTTATATAGCTTGACAGTGTCATGGCATTTTGTAATTGTGAAATTATCAGTTGCCAAGTCATTGCTATGACTGAGGTGAAGTGATAAATATTCAACTTTATCAAATATATATAAATGTAAGAAATCTATACTTGGCACCCTTGACCTTGACCCACTGACACCTTTAGAATATCATACAAGTTATCTTCCTACCAAATATGAAATACACCTGTCAATACATAAAAGCTGTATGGGCAAAAATATTAAAATCTATTTTGAGCATTGATGACCTTGATCAAACTGACCTCTAACTCCATCCAAAGGAAGAATACCATGCAAGTTATCTTCCAACCAAATATGAAATATTTCTGTCAATAAATAAATAAAGGCTGTATGGGCAAAAGTGTAAAAATCTAATTTTAGCACTAGTGTCCTTGACACACTGATCCCTAACTCAATCAAAAGGAAGAATACAATGCAAGTTATCTTCCTATCAAATATGAAATACACCTGTCAATAAATAAAGCCTGTATAGGAAAAAGTGTAAAAATCTATTTTTAGCACAAGTGACCTTGACCAACTGATCCCTACCCCAATCAAAAGGATGAATACCATGCAAGTTATCTTCCTACCAAAAATGAAATATATTTGTCAATAAATAAAGGCTGCATGAGCAAAAGTGTTAAAATTTATTTTTAGCACTGGTGACCTTGACCATACTGCCCACTAACTCCATCAAATTTTATGTTCCTATCAATTATAAATGACATCTGTCTATAGAATATGGTTAATACACCTGTAAAAATGTAAAAATCAATTTTTAACATTGGTGACCTTGACATTGGTGACATTGACCTTGGCCCAAATGACCCAAAGGAGGAGGACCTCCCTTGGCATGTTTGTATTAAACATGAAAGACATCAACCAAAAAATAAAGGCTGTATGAGCAAAAATGTTTAAATTTATTTTCTAAAACAGTGACCTTGACCTTGACCCTAGAGACCACTTACTCCACAAAAAATTCGAAGACCATTAAAGGTATCCACCTATTAAATATGCAAGATATCATTAAATTAATTAAGCAATTAAGAGAAATTTACAATAAATCCAACTTGCCGGAATAGGTTAACCAGACATTAAGGCCCTATTTTCAAAGTGAAAAAAAGGGAAATAACTGGGAAATATGGACGACACAGTTATATAACTTGGCAATATCATGTACTTTATATTGATAAGTAAGTGTGGAAATTATGAAGCCATTAGTATACTATTAGATAGAACTTAAGATATTTCCAACTTGCCGTTTTAGGTTAACCATTATTCATTTTCTAAGTGCTGAAAAGGGCAATAACTTGGTAAATATGGAAGCCATAGTTACATGTATGTAACTTGGCCAGATCATGTACTTTGTATTGATTAGTAAGTGGTTAAACTAAGAAGCCATTGGTACAGTTAGAACTTAAGAAAAATCCAACTTGCCGTTCTAGGTTAACCTCGTACGGACAGACGGATGGTTGAATTACTATATGCCCGGGGGGCATAATAAAGAGGTAACAGTAGAAAATAGTATTTCTTAAGGAAAATTCTAAGTTCAAGGGGAGATAATTCTGAAAATATTGGTGCTAGAGTTATGAATCTTGTCACATAAGATGTGGTTGATGATAAGGAACATATATTTGAAGTTTGAAGTTGATACCTTAAGAAATGACAAAGTTATAGTGAAAAATATTTTACTGCACCAAAACTTTAATCTGGACGCTGACGCCAGGGCGAGTAGGTCAGCTCTCCATATACTTGGTATAGTCGAGCTAAAAATGACTCTTGTTAACAGTTTACTGTTTTTATTTTATATATACATATGTGATAAATAGAATATTATATTCATGCAGATTCAATACTAAATTTATTGAACTTGTTCAATAAAACAATATGCTCGCCAACTGCTTGCATAATATGATTTTATTCAACTCGTTCAAATAATTTAGTATTAAACCTACACTCATTCAATATCCTCTATATATTCAATACTTCAAACATCAAAAGTTGGTCAAACACTAGATTTTTTCAACAGTTTTTTTTTCCCAAAAGAAACTTCAGGGCTATGATTTCAGACTGTGATCTAAATAGTAACTTCTTTGAATTTCTTTGTCATTCAACTCAATGTTTTCTGCCCAAAATTACTAAGATCGTGTCAAAATTTATCTGGATTGCACTGGATTTCTTCAGCTATTCTTTGTTCCAATAAAGGCAGTTGTAATTGACTAAAACAGCTAATGTCTCCACCAATAAAAACTTGCTTCTTCAACTTCTTACTCAGTCTTTCTGCCATTGCAACTGAATGAGACTCACTGCCACCTATCAAATTTGTAGAACTTGTGACATTTTTCAGAGTTGCCATGGCAACTGATAAGTCGCCAAATTGATTTGATTTGCCAAACCATAAATAAAAGCTGTCTTGTAGTTTTATAACTTGAAAGAATACATCCTGGTCTAAAATTTTGTCACTGAACACATGGACATAAACAGTGGGTTCCAGTAACTTGACATCTTCCATTTTGTTGATACTTCCTGTGTTTAGGATAAAACTCAATTGTGTTTGATATTATGATGTAGTTATTTGTTCATCCTGGAAATAAACAAGAGTGTTATAAAATGTCACAAAAACAATTATTCCTTAAACATTGCCTGAAATAATGCATGGAAGGCCTTCAAGCCAAATAAGGTTATCAGATTTCTTTCTTTACCAGTTTAGCTTCAGTGTTGCATCTAGAATTTCAAAATTATGGGGGATTGTCCCCCACTCAATTGAAAAATGTGGGGGATTTGAAAAAAATGTGGGGGACATACATTTACCTTACAATATGACATACCGAAAAGAATTCATTTGTTTTACGTTCAGTCATTTTTGACAGTTATCGTCCACTCAAAAACGGAAGTAGAAAAAATAAAATATTGACGAATACTACAAACACACGCGAGATGACTCAGTTGGCTGCTACACGCGCTTTAGTACGTATTTTAGTCATAACCACGAGTGAAAACAAATATGGCTGAAGCGTTTGAGACAGTTTTTAGATACAATGAAGATAAACTGAATTAAGTTGAAAAGATCGTCAGATGCGCAACTTGGCGCGCACTGACTTCATTAAAATGCGCGATCTGCATAAAAAATGCGCAAAACGCGCAATCGCGCGGCCTAGATGCAACACTGTAGCTTCAATATTGACATATGACTTAAGTTTTTCACAGTGTATTATTATTTTGATATTTCTCCCTATTGAATGGGCTTTCGTAATAATTCATGCTCAGTTGTGAAACAACTTTTATTAATAATGCTGAAGTTTATGAAACACTTGTGTCACATGAATAATTATACATATGCAAGT
>NW_026852794.1:0-10190 GCF_026571515.1 Ruditapes philippinarum
TTTCCTGTGGTTAAACCATTTAGAATAAACTAGCATTTGTTTTGAGCTAAAAGATCTTCCTTCTTTTTCTTTTTTTTATCTAAACATACCTTTTACGTTGTTCACGTGTTTTCAGATTTATTGTCTTCATATTATTTGTGTCGAAAAGGCCCATTGGGCCGGGTGTATACTATTGTTTATCAATGTCTTGTTTGTTAATTTCTTGTATGTTTACATATGACACATTAATAAAATATTTATTTACTTTTGCTTTACTTATATGTCTGTTCAAATTGCATCTTTTACTGATTATGAAAAGAACAAAAAAAATCAACACATTGGGTTTTCAAAATCAATGACATTGTTAATCCCGTTTCATAATGGTTGATAATATGTTAACCTCATTTAGGAAAGTGATATCAAACGCAATGTACATAATACAGTGTCTCTGTAATTGTGCATTCTAAGTGTTTAATGATTATTATAGTAATATTAACCACTAATAATTTGTTCTCCAATTAAACTATTTAAATTATTTTTCACAATTCTACTTATTTTCTCAAACAAGAGGGAAACGACATTGCAAGCATTTCAATAACTGTTGTAAATGTGTGTTCCACATCATAGTTGACTGGCTTAAAGAAAAATGCAAAAAGGATATGTTTTTGACAGTTAAATTGTCATGAGATTTGTAACATTTTCACAAATGCTGTTAGGGACAGCACTAATTGGCTCTAATTGGCACTTCTGATATTTTTTAAGGGTTTATATAACCGTCCATTTGTTTTTTAAAAGAAAACAATATATTGATGTTAAATTCAATTAGTTTACTGTGAATTTAAGTACTTTGCAATTCTTTAAAAACAAACTTAAAACTATTTTAATTTAAGTCTCACTGATCCTTTTAGTTAATAATTTATTTATCCGGTATCATGATATATACGCTGACCCATCCAGTGACACATATATGGATTTCATCTAATTTCTCTAGCCCTTCAGTTTCTTCAGAATGTACACATCAGTTAAGTGTTATGTGGTAAAATGTTTTTACTCTTGTTAATTGTCAGTCGGACCAGTACATTTAAAGTTTTGTAATTGTTTCTAGTGCTTTAGTATTTCAAATCTTTGGTTATGATAACACGAGAACCAGATCAGTTGCATTGCTCCTGTTGTGTCGTAAATTTCTCTTTTTAATGATGTTTACGAACTTTATTTGTTTTTATTCTAAAAATAGCTGCATATTATTTAAGACTTTTGACAAATTAAATATTATTATTGATATTCCTGTCTTGTTTTTTCTCTTTTAAATCTTAAATGAACAATAATGTAACGAACTTTATTTGTTTTTATTCTAAAAATAGCTGCATATTATTTAAGACTTTTATGTTGATAACAATACGGCGTCGGTATTATAACTGTTGCAAACACTCGCTGGTATTTTGTGTAGACTTGTAGTAGAACGCTGGATAGGAACAATGAAACAACGTATGTTTAAATATTTTACTGCTCACGAAACTAATAAATATTATGATGTATTAGATGATTTAGTTAAAGATTATAACAATACAGTTCATTCTTCTATCAAAATGACACCTGTTGAAGCAAGTAAAAAAGAGAATGAATCAACAGTGTATGAACATTTATATCCGGAAAAAGAAGAAGAAATTAAAAAACCTAAATTCAAAGTTGGAGATAGAGTAAGAATTGCAAAAATGAAAGGTAAATTTGAAAAAGGTTATACTACCCGTTGGAGAAGAGAAATATTTGTAATTAATGAAGTTTTAAATACAGATCCTTTTACTTATAAAATAAAAGATTTAAAAGATGAAGAAATTAAAGGTAGTTTTTATGAACAAGAATTACAGAATACTGATTTTTAGAATATAAAAATGAGTATCTTTGGAATAAAAAAACATAAAAGAAACAACTCTGAACTTGGTAATAAAATGAATATACCATTAGATATGAGCGGTAACTCTATAATTAATTTAGGAAATCCAGAAAAACCAAGTGATGCTGTTAGCAAAAGATTTGTTTTTAGGAAAATTAAAAGTGTAATAGACGACATTAAAGACTTACTTCAAACAGAAAAGTCAGACATTGATCAACTTACTGAAAGTATTAAAAATAATGAAAAAGCAATAATCACACTGCACGGTCAACTCCAGAAAGAAATGGCAATCTTATCAGAATCACTTAGTAAAACAGATGATGAAATAAAAGTTGCATTAAGGCAAAACATTCTTTTAATCGCAGAAAGAATTGATAAAATAAAGAATAGCATGATTAAACACAACGAACTTAAGAACAAACTTGCTGAAGTTGAGAAAAAGCTACAAAATATGTATAAGTTAGAAATAAAAGAAGAAATAAAAACGTTAAAAGATGACTCAACGGAATTGTTTAATACATTTTCTGAAAAGTTTGATGAATTCAAAGCACAACTAGAACAATCTGCTTCACAAAGAAACGATGCTCAAGATGGAGAAATTAATAATTTAAAAGTTAAATTAAATCAAATGAAAGATTTGCTTACTGATAATCTGCAAAAAGAAATTACCAGACTTGATGTGGATGTTAAAAATTCAGTTACGATTCTGAAAAGTAAAATAGAAGCTCTCGAAAAGGTGCAAAATAAACGTGTTAATGATTTAGGTAAAACAATACTTGATACAGTCTCAGACCTTTCAGTAGTAAAAAAGGAGATTTCTGATATTACTAATAACAAAATATATCATGTTCCTTTATTCAATATGTGGAATGATTTTACTCTAGAAGTTAAAGTTTTACCTACTACTTACGAAATCGGTAAAAATAATCGTTATATTAAAACTCATAACCTATTTGAGTTTTTTAAGACTCATTATTCACCTGTTGTAAATTATAATGATTATATAGAAGAGGAACGTGAATTGAATATAGGTGACTTTAGAAACGTGAGTGGTTTTACAACTAAAAAAGATGGAACATACTACATTAATATAAAACTTATAATAAAGGGTAAAAGCGACTTTTTATTGATATGGCAGGAAAATTACAGATCTGAAAACGAAGACAGGACTCATGAAGTACTTTTAAAAAGATCAACTGATGAAAATATTTTTGAAGACGTTATAAAGCAACAGTTTTTAAAGAATACATCAATTGCAATTATTCCAGTCTCGGTTACTGACCAATTATTTACTATTGAAAAAGGCAGCTACATTAGATTTACATATTCTTGGGAATGATTTCTTTTAAATTGTATTCAAAAAATTACCTTTAAAAATGAAGACACCAACAGCTCCGGATCCTTTATATCCAGAATTACCAGTAGAAGATGGTCAAAATTATAGATTACAGAAGATATCAGAAATAGAAAAAAAATTAATTAATGAGAGGGATACTCGTAAATCATTATACAAGAAATATAAACGCGGAATTAATATAACTGACGGTGTTGATACTGGTTTAATATCAACATCCGTTATTTTAGCCGGTACTAGCTTAGCTATTCCTTTTATGTTACCTTTAGGAATTGCAGCCGCTGTATGCGGAAGTTTAGGAGTATGTGTTAAATTTATTAGACGTAAATTACAATCAAAAACAAAAAAACATTATGAGATTAAAACTATTGCTGATAGTAAATTAAATAGTATAAAAGATTTAACTTCAAAAGCTTTAACAGACGGAAAAATATCCGAAAATGAATTTAAATTGATTTTAGATGAATTAGATAAATATAATAAATTGAAAGATAGCATACATTCAAAGCAAACAGGATTGAGTGAGACAGAAAGAAAAAAACTTATTGAGGAAGGAAAGGCACAGGCTTTAAACGAGTTAAAAAAAAAAATGGGAAATGTTTAATTTTATTTAATAAAGTTACAATAGTAAATGATCCTCCACCGAAATATAAAAGTTAACCAGACGTTTTGTTATTTTTTTTTATTTTTTAACAATGAGTAAAATATAAATACATACACAAACTTTTAAAACGCATTTAAATACAAACTTTAAATTCACCCGGTTATGCATAACCGTTTCTAAATATAGCATTGAGAAATAGTCACTGGGAAGTACACCGGTTATGCATAACCGTTTTTAAATATTGCATTGACAAATAGTCCCGGTTATGCATAACCGTTTCTAAATATAGCATTGACAAATAGTCACTGTGGTTGATTGGTGGTGGTAGCGTCTTGTGATGATTGAAGATCTTTAGTGGGTGGCAAGTTCGCAGGCGTTTTCCAGAATTCATTGTATTCTGGAATTTGTAACATGATAGATATTTCTTTGAGTTTTCTCAAAATGTAATTTAGGGGTAATCCCACAAAAAGAAATTGATTATATCCATAAAGGGCCTTTGCAAGAGCACGTAGCTTCCTCGCGTGGTCATCGGAATACCCAGTCTTCTCTTTTAACCATGAGGACCAAGACTGCTTGATTCTTCCGGCTTTCCTTTCTCCTTCCAACCAGATTTTGGCAAGATTTAAAAAATTCCCGAAATTAATATAAATACAGAGCGTTTGGGCATCCTGTCGTTTCAAATTCCGTATCCCTTTATTTAATTTATCCACAATGTTCTCCTCACTCTCATCACCAGAGAGCAAATAAGTATTGCTAAATGTTTCTCTAGAAATTGAGTGGTTGATATCAGCAATGTTGTCTAACAGATATTGGTGTAGTTCTTGAGGGGTCATTTCTTCCTTATTTACTTTTTTCAGTCCATAAACGTCCCTAAGCCGCTGTTTAGGTTTTTTAGGCAGCTTCGGCATCTTTCCGGTTGGTCCATTTGATTCAATTGTATCAATCAACGACCCCATATTTTGATAAAATATTCGATGCTCATTAATTAATTGTTTTTGGGTAGAAGTCCATTGTTGTTGTTGTTGTTGCTGTTCCATATCTGTAAAGTCACATATTTCACGTTCTAAAGAACTAAAATCCATTTTATCCTGAGACATTATGAAACACGTCTTCTCGATCTGATATCCACTGGGTAAAAGACCGTATGTTTGCTTATTAACTTATTTCATAATAGCTCGGTATTCATTCAAGTAGAAATTATTATTCATTCAAAGTAAAGGAGTGGAAAACAGTATTAAAAATAGATATTATGTTTAAGCTATCAAACCATAAAGTTAACCACAAAGATTAGTCAGTCGTTTCAATGTGTTTACATAAAGTACATTAATAAACCACAGGCATTTATAAATTTTAAGTGCATAGATTTAAACGTTAGGGAATTTTCGTTTTATAAAATTTTAATGTTTTCAAGGGATCCCTCTAGAGTTTATTTTTTTTTTATTTTTTAGGGGTGTGGGTCCAAGTCCCGCCGGGGATAAAAAATTTTTTTTTAGGTGTGATGGAGAAGAAAATCTTTTTAAAAAAGTAGGTTATAAAAAAGGGGGTATAACTGGAAATTATTTTTTTAATTTTTTTAGGGTGGTGCGCTAGACACGTTCATTACTTATACTACTTATATTTAGACAGAAAATAACAAAGCATTGAGATCAATATATAAATTTGTAATTATAGTCTTTTAATTTTTGGGATTGTTTTCATCGAGTGGTCGATTATGATTCATTAAAAATGTATATTTTGCCGATTCAAAAGGCATATGCAACCATTTGTAATTTGATAGTTTACAGATTTATGACTTATCGGTAATATCAAAAGGTTTTCGAACAAAGATCTCATGTTAGTTCAAAACATACATGCAGGAGCGGTTAATATTATGACAATAATAATGCATTATTTCAAGTAATAATGCATTATTTCAAGATAAATGTAAGGGACTTATGGGATGTGATTAAGTGCATATACGCACTTTCATTTGTCCAGTCTTCTTCTTGTTTGTACTTCAAGATTTTGCGATGTTTCAAAATTTCACAATTGTTTTCCAAATGATTTAAAATGTCGTACAACAGTAGTCTCCACTATTTGCAATTTCAACATTTCACTTTTTCTATTATATCCTTTATTTGTTTTTCTTTAAACATCTTATTTAAAGAACAATTTGCATGAATGGACACACTGCTTTTAATAAAACATGAACACCGCTAGGCGGAGCATTATATGCCTGAACGTTTTTTTAGTAAGGATGAAGCGTTTGTAAGACACGGACATTTTAAATAAAGTATTTCCTCCTTCAAAAAAAATCCACCCTTATACCGTATAAGTACTTATTTCTGCGGGCTTAATTTTCTGCGATTTTTGTTAAAATAAGGGGTTTTTAATTTCTGCGTATCTTATTTCTGCGGTGTCATCATTCTCGCATTGATGAGTTTTATTTCTGCGTTTTAACTAAGATACATGTACCAAATTTACCGATAAAACAGACAACATTTTAAGAGTTGATGATGTTACATTACTTCCAAGATTAATAAGTTGTTTCGTCGTAATCAACATTTATAGTTGAAATATTTCGACATATAAAACAGGAAAGGCTTAATTTTCTGCGGTTTTTAAATCTGCGGTGTCGTTATGAACCGCAGAAATAGCAGAAATAAAGTTCCCGCAGGAAGAAGTACTTATACGGCAGATGATGAACCTTCATATATATACAGTTGCTGTTTCCAAGGCACCACCATCAAGTTGTTATATTGTAAGTAAAAATGCTACAACAGATGGACGGAAACACGCCAGTGGTGTAACATAATCTAAGCAATTTTAGGGCTTATTATGAATGTACTCAATATAAGTGATCGTCCTATGGACAATGTTCATGTCATTAGATATTGACATTTGACCTTGTGACCCCAAAATAGATGTGAATCTTTTAATTTATATAGGCAATCATCCTATGAAGTTTGAACACTGTAAGCGAAATAGAACTTTTCGTATGCTCCAGAAAGCTCAATTTTAAGGTCATTGTGGCCCTGACCTTTGACTTTATGACCCTTCAATCAACAGGGTTCGTGTATTCGACATGACTGTTCATACTATAAAATTTTACAGCTGTTGTTTGATTAATGCTTAAGTTATTGAGCGAAACACGTTTTCAGTTTTAAGGTAACAGTGACTTTGACCTTTGACCTGGTGACCTAAAAAAAGGGAACTTTAACTCAATATTGAGAGTCAGCCTATGAGGTTTAAATACTGTGGGCCAGATTTATCTGAAGTTATGCCCCAGAAACCACAATTTTCAGTGTAAAGATCATTGTGACCCTGACATTTGATCATATGACCCTATAATCAATAGGTGTCATGTAATAGACTAAGCTGTTCATCCCATAAAATGTTACAGCTTTAGTTATGATTGTTCATCCTGTAAAATTCCACAGCTTTAGGTTGAACAATACTTAAGTTAATGAGCGCAACATGTTTTCACTTTTAAGGTAATAATGACCTTGACCTTTAACTTTAAAATCAATAGGGGTCTTTTATCCTATATCTACAATCATCCTATGCAGTTTGAATACTGTGGGCCAAATGGAACTTAAGTTATGCTCCAGAAACTACAATTGTAAGTGTTAAGATCATTGTGAACCTGACCTTTGACCTTATGACCCTTATATCAAAATAGTCATGAAATAGACCAAGCTGTTCATCCTATAAAATGTTACAGCTGTAAATTGATTAATACCTAATTTATTGAGGGGAAACTGTTTTTCAGTTTTAAGATAATAGTGACCTTGACCTTTGACCTTGTGACCCCAAATAAAATAAGGGTCTTTCACACAATACGGACAATCATTTTATGAAGTTTGAATAGTGTGGGTCAAATGGAATTTAAGTTATGTTCCTGAAACTGTTTTCAGTTTTAAGGTAAAATGACCTTGACCTTTGACCTTTTGACTTCAAAATCAATAATGGTCTCTCTAATATGTACACTCATACTATTAATTTTAAATATTGTGGACCGAATGCAACTTAAGTTATGCTCAAGAAACTGTTTTCAATTTTAAGGTAATAGTGACTTTGACCTTTGACCTTGTGATCCCAAAATCAAAAGGCGTCTTTTACCGAATATGGACAATCATCTGTTGAAGTTTGATTTTTATGGGCCAAATGGAACTTATGTTATGCTCCGGAAACCAACTTGCTAAAGGACGGACGGATGCCAGGGGATATAACATAAAATGCCATTATTTTTTTCGGGCATATAAGAATGATACAAAAGTATAAAAAATAGTTTAGTCGTTAAAGTTGCAATTCATTATTCTAAAAATCAGTTTGGTCATTCTTGCTGGCATAAAAAAATGCAAAATGTCTGGTGCTAATAAAAGAAAAAAGAAATTAAATAAAGGATAAAATAAGGAATAATTGAATAAATAAATAAATAAATAAATAAATAAATAAATGAATGAATGAATTAATGAATTAATTAATTAATGAATGAATGAATGAATGAATGAATGAATGAATGAAATGAATGAATGAAACATAGTGTTATGATTCAAATATTATTGAGGCCAAACAATACAACAACAATTGTTTGGGATATTTTCTTATGGTTTTATCTGATATATCTTATTAAATAACCATCGTTGAATTTTATGGCTTTTAAAACAATTGGCTTAAATTGTTTTTGTATTACATTATTTTTTTATTTATATAAAGGTGATGGACTTAAAAAATAACAATAACCGATAGACATTTTGAATTAAATAACAATTTATGCAAGGAACAAAAATCCTCAATTTACAGCCATATATCATTATTAAAGGCTTATAATTAAATATACACAATCTTAAAAATAATACATCAAATCTTTAACAAAACTATTTATTATCTTTTTTGAAAATTGCCCCTAACAAAATTTAAGCTAACCGTTGTATTTAGAATTATACTCGTTCTTAAATAGCAGCTATTGTACAATTTTTTAAGACCCATATTGTATGTCATTCATTTAAATCACCTATACAATATTCACTAACACAATGGTAGGAACTTTAAAGGGCATCAAAAGAAAATTAGTAAACATCAAACGGGCCACAATCTTTTTAGAGCAAAACATATACTGTTAAACTGGTTGTAGCGTCACAAACTAGGGTTGTTATGTACGTTGAAACGTTAAAAATAAAATACAAAAAAAAATCACAAATAATTTCAACCATCTTGGCATGGTATTGTCAAATTATATAAATGTTTATATGCACTCAATAGAGAACCGTTTGGGGGGGGGGGTTCAAGAAAAAGTTGGCCCTTCATCAAAGTTGGTATACTGATATTTTGTTTAAATGTAAAACATTAACACAAACGTTGAGTAAATAATAATAAATTATATGTAAACAGTATGTTATATAAATATAAATTTGATATTACAATTTCAACATAAAGCATAATAATTAAAATGTTTGTGTTGTGATAATCTATCGAGAGTCACTGTTTTTACAATGTCAATGCGTAAACGAGTTAAGATAACGTAACTATATTTATGATTTGAAGATATAAACTAAAATGAAAAGACCTGGTCACGAATTTTATGTGTTTCATGTGTTTTATGAAATTCGTGACCAGGTCTTTTCTAATCAGAAAGATCGATGTACGAGGCCGATATCTAACTTACACACCGTTAAAACTATATTGGCTTGAAATTTGATGAAATGCACAAATATTATTTTTAACACAACGCATAAACAGGTAAGCTTTTATTAACGTTCTGCTTAAATACAATATATACTTTGCTTTCCCCTTTAATATCAAAAAAGCTAAATATGCAATTTGTCAATAATAAAGTGAATAGATCTGTTATAAAAAGTATGTTAAAGAATGAATAATTATGTTGATAGTATTTTGTATCCGATAATTCAGATTATAGGACATTTGCCCCCCCCCCCCGGACGTATGCCCCCTTTTTGCCGTTTTGACCCGTGACTTGTCATCTCGTGTATAGATTTTATGTTTGCCAATGAAAAAAACATTTTAGTTTTATTTATTTATGGATGATATTTTGACTTTCACAAATATGCGCGAGAGTTTTTGTGTATATAAGCACAATGGAATTTCGACAATAGGCAATGAATTATGGCAAACAATTCAACAATAAAATATTTTTTAAAACAGGGAGTGGGGACAAATGTCCGCCCCTTCCAAAGATATAAGGGGACAATTGACCGCCATTGCAAAAAGGGGGCAAACAGGCGAGGGGGCAACTGTCCGAAGGGCAATGTGTGGATACCAAGCAGACCACGTAAGGCTTACATATGTATATTGTAGGCAAGTGTGAGGTATATGAACCGAAACTATATTTTATAGATTATAAAGTGTTCTAGAATAAAACA
>NW_026852795.1:0-37050 GCF_026571515.1 Ruditapes philippinarum
AAAAAGATCTAATTAATTTGAACAAGACCAATTCATTACTTTGATATATATATTTTCAAATTGATTCTTTCTGACCATAAATGATGCACTAAATATTGAAGTTGATTTGCCTGTCTTCATATTTAGAAATTTGTCCATTGTAAAAGGTTTTTCATTTTAAAAAAACTTCACTTTATCAGCCTATAATTTTATGTTTTGTCAGATTACACAGATGTGCTAGGTAGTTGGATATCATGTTTATTGTATTTAGTAAAGTCATGATCACTTCTAGCATTTTATGGTAACATCCTTTGCATGTAACTTTCTTAAATTTAATCTTTACCATTCTAAAATTCTTGAGTGAACTTGTCCATCTTTCAAGCTAGACAAAACTATTAATCATTTTAAAATGAAATTTTGTAATTTTGACTGACCGATTAGTAAACAGTGCAGACCATGATCAGACAGCATGGAGACTGATCTTGGTCTGCACTGGTTGCATTGGTAGATTTAATCGCCGCTAGCAGGAATATTGCTTTTGTTTTTATTTTAGCAACTAGTGAAGCAGATGAATAAAGCATTATTATATGTTATCTAAATTTTGGTTTATTCAAAAAGTACTTACTTTGATTTCTTTACACAGACCTGTCAGCAACTGATACAGATTACCCCATGTTCTAGTCATGCACTTTACCTGCTTGGTGCCTCACAGTTTGCTCGTTTTGAGAACACGCCCCCAGGTGATGAAGGTGCCAAGCTTCTTAGTGATGTAAAATCATCATTCCAAACATCTATTAACCTAGAGGGAAAACCAGCATCAGGGGATGTTTCAGACACAATTAAAAGTAAGACCAGAAAAGAACTGGTAGAATTTTTATCTTGTATTTGTTTTACAACACATGCAAATTAATTCCACAAGGACATTGTTACTTTAAGCTTGACTTATTGAAGAATATGGAGAGCAACTGGTATTGTTCTCACCTAGGTGTCACACTTTGTTTTTGTGTGCAAGGTGGAATCTTAAAAACTACTGAAGGGAATGGGTTGAAACTTCACACACTTGTTCTCTGTGATTATCTTACATTATGAACATAGGTCCCATAACTCTCGGTTACCTTTTTAGCTCGACTTTTCGCAGAATAATCGAGCTAATGCAGTCACCCATTTGTCGGTGTCGGCGTCCCTTTGGTTAAGTTTTTGCGTGTAAGCTGGTATCTCCATAACTACTGAAGGGAATGGATTGAAACTTCACACACTTGTTCTCTGTGATTATTTAAGATGATTGGCACAAGTCCCATAACTCTGATTTGCTTTTTTACATAATTATGCCCCTTTTTCAACTAAGAAATTCTTGGTTAAGTTTTTGCGTGTAAGCTGGTATCTCCATAACTACTAAAGGGAATGGATTGAAATTTCACACACCTGTCCTCTGTGATTATCTTAGATGATTGGCACAAGTCCCATAACTCTGGTTTGCTTTTTTACATAATTATGCCCCTTTTTCAACTAAGAAATTCTTGGTTAAGTTTTTGCGTGTAAGCTGGTATCTCCATAACTACTGAAGGGAATTGATTGAAACTTTACACTCTTGTTGTCTGTGATTATCTTAGTTGATTGGCACAAGTCCCATAACTCTGATTTGCTTTTTCACATAAATATGCCCCTTTTTCAACTTAGAAATTCTTGGTTAAGTTTTTGCTTGTAAGCTGGTATCTCCATAACTACTGAAGGGAATGGATTGAAACTTCACACACTTGTTCTTTGTGATTATCTTAGATGATTTGCACAAGTCCCATAACTCTGATTTGCTTTTTTACATAATTATGCCCTTTTTTCAACTTAGAAATTCTTGGTTAAGTTTTTGCGTGTAAGCTGGTATTTCCATAACTACTGAAGGGAATGGATTGAAACTTCACACACTTGTTCTCTGTGATTATTTTAGATGATTTGCACAAGTCCCATAACTCTCATTTGCTTTTTTACATAATTATGCCCTTTTTTCAACTTAGAAATTCTTGGTTAAGTTTTTGCGTGTAAGCTGGTATTTCCATAACTACTGAAGGGAATGGATTGAAACTTCACACTCTTGTTGGCTGTGATTATCTTAGATGATTGGCACAAGTCTCATAACTCTGATTTGCTTTTTTGCATAATTATGCCCCTTTTTCGACTTAGAAATTCTTGGTTAAGTTTTTGCGTGTAAGCTGGTATCTCCATAACTACTGAAGGGAATGGATTGAAACTTCACACACTTGTTTTCTGTGATTAGCTTAGATGAATGGCACAAGTCCCATAACTCTGATTTGCTTTTTTGCATAATTATGCCCCTTTTTTGACTTAGAAATTCTTGGTTAAGTTTTTGCGTGTAAGCTGGTATCTCCATAACTACTGAAAGGATTGGATTGAAACTTCACACTCTTGTTGTCTGTGATTATCTAGTAAGATGATTGGCACAAGTCCCATAACTCTGATTTACTTTTTTGCATAATTATGCCCCTTTTTCAACTTAGAAATTCTAGGTAAATTTTTGCTTGTAAGCTGGTATCTCCATAACTACTGAAGGGTTTGTACCTTTTCGGACAATTTTATGTATTCATATAGGTAAGCATTATTATACTCAATGAAACACCCTTGTGACAACTTTTCGAATAGTCAAGCGTTACTGTCCTCCGACAGTTCTTGTTACAGAGTTATGGCCCTTTTCTGTATTGTCAAGCACACTGGACAGCTCTTGTTCTAAAATTCTTATTTTGATCAGTAATCATGTTGACCTTCTGGTTTGATATGAATAAAACTTGTTAAAACTTGTTGTTAATATAGATGTTTATTTAAATATAAACAGGCTTTTGGAGTCCTCTGAATAGCTGTGACCGAAAGTTAGATTAAAGTTTGTTAAACGTGATTTGTTTTATCATAGATCAGCAATGGTGGCAGGAGAAAGTTCGGCTGGAAGAAGAGAAGAAGAAAGCTGAGGAGGCCAAAAATGCTCCTGCTAAGGCACCAGCAGGTAAAGCTGGAGCTCCTGCCGCCAGAGGAGGTGCAGCTGCAGCAAGAGGTGCCCCAGCTGCCCGGGGCAGGGGTGCTCCTGCACCTGCGGCAAGAGGTTAGTTTTTTATAGATTATCCTAATGATGTATTTATATGTATGGTAATTTGATTTCTGTTTAGGGTATGTTTCTTTTAAAATTACTGTGTGGACATGTGTTGTTTTTTTTTGCATGTACCAAAATCCGCCAATGAAGCAAAGATGTTTCTTAATTTAATAGTACAGATATTGTTCTAATGTATATATATTATATAATGATATTAATAAAAAGGGAATTCTTACATGAAGGCTAGGTATTTTCTAAGTATAGGTGAATTGATAAAGGTAATTTTGATTTAACATTTTATTTCAGGGGCACCAGCAGCAAGAGGTGCAAAGGCAGCGCCAGCAGCACGAGGAGCACCGGCTAAGGTAAACATTTAGAAATTAAAGATTTTGATTGGCAGTAACAAACTTTGCCAAGTTTCACTAAGTTATCGAGAGCTAGATATTCTCTTCTATCAATACAACTGGTGTTTGATTCTTTTTTCTTTTGCATAATACATTTACACTGCCACCCTGTTATTACATGTCCCGGTATAAGGCTAACCTCAGTATAAGGCTTATAGGCCTTGGCTCCCAAAAAGAAAAGTTGTATTTTTTCACTGATCATAATTTTTTTTTTTCATGTTTGTGGATAACACACCATTTCCACTATAATGCTTGTTCAATGTGTCAGTCAAGTATAGTAAACAATTGTAATTAGGACACTCATGGGCTGATATTAAGGGTGTGTTTTGACCTGTTGATCAGTCAGGTTTAAAACTTGTTTTATATTTCACGCTGGTATTTAACATTTTACATATGAATTAGCAGTCAATGTTATGTCTGTTTGGTTTTTCATGTTTTACCAGTTTATGTTATAATAAAAAACGTTGATGACTTTCTTGTGTCAGGCTCCAGCAGCAAGAGGGGCACCAGCCGCTAGAGGAGCAGCAGCCAAGCCAGGAGCCAAAGCACCTGCACCAGCAGAACGTAAGAATATTTTTATTAAAAATGTTAAGTATTGATTATCTGAATTGAGATTTTTATCCCCCGCCGAAAAATTTCGGCGGAGGATATAGAAATAGTCTCCGTCCGTATGACCTTCCGTCCTTCGGTCCGTCCGTCCTTCCGTCCGACATTTTTGTCCGGAGCATATCTCTAAAAGTATTTGAGTTATCAACTTGAAACTTCATAGATGGATAAACCTCATTGAGGAGGAGTGCAGTGCACAAGAATGATAACTCTACCTTGTATGATTTTTGAGTTATTGCCCTTTGTTATTTTTCAAAATTGAATTTTGTCCAGAGCATAACTCAAAGCCTATGAGATATTAACATGAAACTTCATAGGTGCATAGATCTCACTCAGGAGGTGTGCAGTGCACAAGAATGATAACTCTACCTTTCATTAATTTTTGAGTTATTGCCCTTTGTTATTTTTCATACCTAATTTTTCACCTGAGTGGAGCATAACTCAAAAAGTGTTTGAGATATCAACATGAAATGTCATAGGTGGATAGATCTTATTGAGGAGGAATGTTGTGCGCAAGAATGATAACTCTTCCCTATACAATTTTTGAGTTATTGCCCTTCGTTTTTTTTCATGCTATTTTGTCCAGAGCTTATCTCAAAAAGTATTTGATGTATCAACTTGAAACTTCAAAGGTGGATAGATCTCATTGAGGAGGAGTGCAGTGCTTAAGAATGATAACTCTACCCTGCATTATTTTTGAGTGATTGCCCTTTGTTATTTTTCAAAATTAATTTTTGTCCAGAGCATAACTCAAAAAGCCTTTGAGATATCAAAATGAAACTTCATAGGTGCATAGATCTCACTCAGGAGGTGTGCACTGCACAAGAATGATAACTCTACCTTTTATAATTTTTGTCACAATAGGGACTACGCTGGGATACCAGGCCGACCACAATTGCTATCTAAAACAACCAACAACTCAGAACAGAAAAATATATACAAATTATTTACAGAAATGAATATTTATAAATGAAAAATGATTATATATGATAAACTACTATGAAAAGTCACTGCACAAACAAACACTATCAACGTATCTCAGTCTATTTCTCCCGTAAAGTTTCTGTCATGATGCTTCAATAAAGTGGTGGCGTTGTTGAACAAAATTCGTCACAATGGCGGGCGTCTTGTATAAAATCTTATCAAGCGTAACTGTACTTCCTACAGTGTTGGCACAGTTGATAGGATCCTGAACAAGGGCATGCGTCACCCTTTAGCCATGGACATACGTGTGGAGGGCCCGTGTCATCTTCGGGTGTGTCCTCAAATAAGAGACTACAAATTATAAAACATGGTAAGTTCCATGATAATCAAACATAAGGGTATAATAAAGTCCCTTGGAAAAGACTCGACCTTTGTCGGTTTCCAATAAAAATAACGTGCTTCTTTGAATAAACAAAATGTCCACTATAGTACACCATACATTCCGTGGAACAAAAATTCAATCACATCCGCATAATACTGCGTTGCAAATATATTCAAATATACGCCACATAATAACCACCAATAAATAAACGTCTTCCAAAATCATGCCACTGAAGATCCTTCTCTAGAGATACGTTAGTTTTGATACGTTGTATTTACTTATAACAAAAACTGATGATAAATGAAATGAAGTAAGATGATAACGTAAATTAAATTGATTGAAACAAATCATTACGATACTGCAGCATTTTACATAAAGTTACACAAATACGGTAGAACCATAATAAATTATTTATGAATAGATATATATATATCTATAAAATATTCATGGCTCCTATACAATTACAATATAATTAAAACTTCAATTAACATACATCAATTAACATGTCTCGGTATAAATTTGCAATAGCGAAACACTAGAATAAAAAGAGCTTTTAAAATTTAGAAAATTTAGAAAACAATAAATTACTGCCAAATAACTAAACCTGAATCAAATAAACTATAATTCTAATAGAAAATAGTATTTTACGAAATAGCAAAAATTTATGAAACAAAATCACTAGAAAATTAAATTTACCTTGTACAAGCTGTAATTTTATGACAAATAAAATTTGTCTGTCACCGTCATAGTGACCTGTATAACGTCCAGTGCATTGCAATATGTCACTTAAAATTTAGTCAATATATAGCAAACTACTGAGTACTGAGCGGGAAAACAGATCGTGCAAAACATGAAAAATCGATTTGCACGAAATAAAGCTTGGACGGCGGGAAAAATAGTTATGTAAAATAAAGGCCCGTCCTTCAAATACAGACATAATACATATATCTGGTTCATAAAACAAAAATGTAACTTTCTTATTACTGAAAGGATTTTTGTGAAATAAACGGCAAAATGTTTAAATTGATACATGGAAATTTATGCAAACCATAAAAATACTCTAAATAATAATTTCACCCGAAAACTCTAAATTGAACAAAAGATGATGCAATCTCACAACAATGAATATAGAGTAAAAATGAGGTTCGGCGTGAAAATATAATGCAATATTTTACAAACGTACTTTCACTTTGTGACAGTTATTGCCCTTTGTTCTTTTTCATACTTAATTTTTCAATTCAATTTGAGAATGATAACCTACCATGCATTATTTTTCAGTAATTGCCCTTTGTTATTTTCAGCCATCAGTATTCACATAGGTTTCAAATCTGTAATCACTATAGCCATCAGTTTTCATTACCAAAAGACCTCTTAAAATGGAATTATTCCGCTCTACTACATATACATTCTTCCAATGAGCAAACACATTCGGCGGGGGATGGCCATGTTGACATGGCTCTTGTTTGTCTTTAATTCTATTTTTGCTTCAAACCTTCTTACATTTAAAATTTTTTAAAGCAACATTGCTGAAATTAAGCTAAATTATCATGTTTTAAAATTTATTTATTTGCATTTTGCTTTTTTTCCCTATGAACTATATAGTGTTTTGTGTCATCACAAGGTAGTTATCTTCTATGACACGTATAAAGTATAGAAATATACACAGTAGGTTATATTATATGGGGAACAGATCGATTCTTTGATGTGTATGTAGATTTCCAAATACTGAAACTAAATACTGAAATTAAATGCTGAAACTAAATTTATTGAAGCATTTTTTAAAAAATTTTTTAGGTACAAATGCAATTTATGTTGTTGATTTCTTCTGTGCACAATGAACATAATAGTTGTCAATTGAAATTAAATCATATTGTTCAAACTTTTACAAATATCCTAGATATTAGAAGTATGATAACTTAAAAACTTGTTGAAAAACTTTAAAATAATAACAATATTTGTTTTGATATTTATTGCAGCCCCAAAACAGGAAACCCCGCCTCCAGTAGAGGAGACGCCTAAACCAGCAGCATCTGCAGGCCCCGCCCCAATCAACAGGAAGTCATATCATCCCCGTCTTGGATTGGCTAGAGCATACAGGGCTGCTGGTGAGATCCCAGATTCCCAGAAATATTACAATGAGGTCATCACAATGTCACCTGAGGTAAATCCACAGCCAGGCCATCTTTTATTTAATTGGAAGAATATTCTAAATTTGCAGATTGTGGTTGGTTTTTCATCTCATTTATGAAATGTAAAATTACATAAGGTTCACATGCATTCATACTTTTTTTGTACTTAATTATTGTTGCCAGTGTTGAGTACAAGATCCTAACTGTTTAGTGGGTTGTGTTTCCTTCACCTTGGTATTATACTTCATCATTTTATTTCTCTTTCTCAATACACATACATCAAGCCATGAATGTTATTGTGAAAAGTGTTGTAATTCTTTCAATGTTTTTTTTAGTGGAGGGGGAAGCAGGTTTGGTTGATTTTTGTTTTTTGTTTGTTTTTTGTTGTTGTTTTTTTTTGGGGGGGGGGGGGGCAATGAGGGGTTATCATCAATAAGTGAAAGTTTCTTGAATGTATTGGAGTCAGTAATTTACATTTACCGAAATTTGAAAGGACTAGATATTGATATAAAACACTACTTTTAATCTGTATTTTTTATCACATGTTCACATTTGCACATGGTGGGGATAAGAATCATGTATATGTTTGTTTTCATGTTAGATCATCTAACAAAGTACATTATGCAGTTTGTATTTTTATAACAGGTTCATGATGCCTACATTGAATTAGCAGAAATGTTGTTGAAAACTGATCCTCTGTCAGCGGTAGATGTGTATTGTAAATTCCCTGTGTCAGAAAAACCATCATTTGATGATGCCTACATATTTGGTGATATTGTTAGACTACTGATAAAAGCAGAGAAGTTTGATGATCCAAGACTTTGTCCTAACATGATAACATATGGCAAAATTCTCGGTTTAGGTAATTTTGCTACTAGTATTCCATTTTAATTTTTAATCTTCATAATATATAGGGGCCGAGAGGTTAAGGTCATTTACTTCAAATTACTTGGGTTTGAATCCCACTAAGGACTTTGGTTTCATTCACAAAGAAGCTTTCCAGTTAGCTTACAAAAGGTCAATTGTTCTACTTGGGTGCTGGCTTGTACTTGAAATAATGCACAAAGGGGCACCAGTAAAACTGAAAAGTCTCAGTATAACCTAAACAGTGTCGGTTAAAAAAGTCACAAGTATGGTTAATGAATTTTTTATTTGGGTCTATGTGTTTATTCTACTTACTATTGGATTAAGAATACTGTCACTTTTCTCATTGGGAGAAAGAAAACTACTCTTAAGAATGAATGTCAAAATTCACTTCTTAATGTCAACATTTGATGTTTTACTAGAGTGGCTGTTGGTAAAGTCTGTTAAGAAAATAATATTGATTTGCCATTCTCTTTCGACAAAACTTACAATATTTCTAGTAACAAGAACTGTTCTGTAAAATTATTATATCTACAAATGAATATACAAATGATTCATACAGTTTGGCAACATGCATCTAACTTTACCTAATTTAATTCACATAATTATTTACATAATTTTGATAAATGTATAATCAATTTAGAATAGATAAAAGATTTTTTTCCCTTATTGTCCTGCTGATAGGTTAATATGCATTTTTAAGTTTTAATCTTTTTTTTTTTGTATTATAGGAGCATTGGAGAAGTATGTGAAGATACTAGAAGAGAAATATAAAAATGAGACATTAAGGAAAGTGTATGCTGGTGTCAATGGCAGAGATGTTGATGACCCTGATATGCAGGCATTCTTCAAGTTTAAATGCTGGATATAGTTGAAACCATAGATAGAGACAATCTTCTTTCAGATTAGAAAGTTCTTCTTTGACAAATATATACAGTATTTAATAGTCAATGAATTGAAGAAGGAAAAGCAATGCCAAAGACCAATGTTTGTTTAACCAGAGACTGAAAATTTGACTGTTGGTTGTATAAAAGAGTTTCATCATTTATTACACATTCACATCACCCTTTCTTGCTTTCTAACTGGAATACATAAAGTCTTCACTTTACCTGACTATAACATTTGTCTTCTGCTTCTGGAATTCTCCCTTTTGATTGGGCTACTTTTCAAATATTACTAACAAGAGTTCACCAAAACTTGATAGTAAAGATATCTACCAAAAATAGCCCATATTAACTGTATGTTCCTTTCATTGTTTTCCCACCAACTTGAGACTCTTTTAGTGCCTCCTCATTCGTGTCAGCTGCCATTTGGTCGAGACTAAAATTATCGTAATTCCTGGCATTGGTGAAAAGTGACTTAGCTTTGTATTTATGTAATCAACTTTGAAGTTTGCATGTATGTGGGTATAAAAAAAAAAAGTAATCGTATGGGTACAAATGTTTACAAATTAATTTCTGTGTTAACAAAAGGGTAAATCTCATTACATGAAACAAATACACATAAGTATCTATTCACAATAGATAAATCATTATAGTTTTGCATGATGTAAAGATCATGTTAAGGTATTTTTAATGTATACATGTTTTCCTTGGTAATAAACTGAAAAAAAGGCAGCATAGCCATTTGTCTGTGATAGTATGTTTTTCTGTGATATATCAAATACTTGATGATGATTTTGTCATAGTGTATATATTATATTATGAAGTATTTCCAGGAAATCTGATTGACTTGATTACTATGCTGAATATTTGTTTCAAGACAATAAAGATTGAAATGGTCATTGTTGGTTTTTCCCTATTTTAGCAATTACTATGTTGTGATGTTTCTGCATATATAGGAAGTTTGACCAATGTTTAGATTGAGCCACAATCTAGCAATTTGAGGGTGACAAGTGTAAATCAATACATTTTTTGTCTGTATTAATATTTATACATATGTATTTAACAGTTATGTATGTCTCGAAAAGTATTCAAGATATCAACTTGAAGTTCCATAGGTGGATATATCTTGTTATTGAAATGTGCAATGCAGAAGAATGATAACTCCTTTTCATAATTTTTGAGCTATTGCCATTTGTTATTTTCTATGCTAAATTTTTGTACAGAACATTATACAAAAAGTTTTCTGGAATTGTCAACTTGAAATTTTCTATATGATTTGAGGAGCATAGCAGTGCCCATGTATAATAACTCTTCGTGTACTGCCCTTTGGTTGTTTTTCTTCCAAAGCTTTAGAAATATTAATAAGAAACTCCATTGGAGGATAAATTACAGAAAGAATACAGTTGATAAGAATGATAACACCCAACATCATAATTTGCACTTATTGCTGTTTGTTATTTTTTCACTAGTTTGCATTTTGTAAGGTCTATAACTCATCAGCTTGAAACTTCATGGGTGAATAGCTGTCCTATACCAGTCTTTGAAAAGTTAAATTAAAAATCTTAAGTTAGATAAATCCAGATTTGTGCAAAATTATAAAATCGTATGTTAACGAGAGATGTCAATATGGCACATATACCCCCTCTCACTTATCTTTAATGGATAGTAAGAAAAAGTTTTCATTATGAAACTCGCAGAGAAACTGGTTATCTAATGGTATGTGTGGAAACAGGACGTTTCGGCCCCAAACCAAATCGGCCCCAGTCGAAAAATCGGCCCCTGGACGTTTCGGCCCTTTTCCGCGAGACGTTTCGGCCCCAATATAGTATATTGCTTGATTGATTAACAACAGTTAATTATAATCTAGTTTTTATACAAAATGATTAAATATATATATTAATTGATTCATTTAATCATTGAAATGTTTTTAATATATCGGTTTAAAATACAGTACATATTATGGGGCCGATTTGGTAAAGGGCCGAAAATAGTATATTGCTTGATTGATTAACAACAGTTAATTTAATAACAATTAAACAATTATGACACTTTTATTCTTTAAATAATAATTTATTATCTTTTGATCTCTTGAACCATTTAGATGTACGTTAATGTTTTTAAAGGTGTAACAAACAATAAAGACAGGTTACTTAATTTATAAAACAAACCACTAAAACTTCTGGATTAAGAAAGTTAATTACAATTATTACTTAGAAAACATTATCTTTTGATCTTAATTAAACTATACGTATTTTTTTTTTCAAGGTGTAACTAATTAACTGTTTATAGCTTTATGCTAATTGGCGGTAAGTAATATCAAATAAAGTTTATGTTCTGTTCTGTTTGTATTAATAAAATGTCTATATATGTTGTAAATAATTGTTTGTTTGTGTATTATATTTTTTCAAATAAAGTTTATGTTCTGTTCTGTTTGTATTAATAAAATATTATCTATATATGTTGTAAATAATTGTTTGTTTGTGTATTATATTTTTTTAAATAAAGTTTCTGTTCTGTTCTGTTTGTATTAATAAAATATCTATATATGTTGTAAATAATTGATTGTTTGTGTATTATATTTTTTCAAATAAAGTGTATGTATGTTCTGTTCTGTTTGTATTGATTACTTTTCCCCTACTACTATTATAATCTAGTTTTTAAATATATATATTAATTGATTCATTTAATCATTGAAATGGTTTTAATATATCGGTTTAAAATACAGTACATATTATGGGGCCGATTTGGTAAAGGGCCGAAACGTCCGGGGCCGAAACGTCTTGGGTAGTTTGGGGCCGATACGTCTTAGGGCCGAAACGTCTCGTATGTGTTAATGAATAGGAAAAAAGGAAGAAATTATCTTTTAACGAGGTCAATATGATCTTTACCTTTGAGCGCTCGAACCAAAAATCAAACGGGATCATCTACTGCCAAAGACCAATGCTTCCATGAAGTTTGAGGGTTAAGGGCCCATTGGCAGTCAAGTTGTTGCTTGGGAACGGTTTTGAAATACAAGGTCAATGTGACCAAAACATTTGAGCCCTTGCACCTAAAATCAAAAGGGGGTCATTAACTGACCAAGACCAATACACCTGGGGGCGTCCGTAGCCGAGTGGTTAAGGTTGTTGACTTCAAACCACTTGCCCCTTTACTCTGTGGGTTCGAATCCCGACATGGACTTTGGATTCTTTCATGTGAGGAAGCTATCCAGCTAGCTTACGGAACGTCGGTGGTTCTACTCAGGTACCCGTTCATGCCTGAAATAATGCACGGAAGGGCACCTGAGGTCTTCTTCCACCAGTAAAGCTGGAACGTCGCGATATGACCTATACTGTGTCGATGTGACGTAAAACCCAAAACAAACAAACAAAAAACCAATACACCTATGAAGTTTGAAGACCGAGGGCCCATTGATTGTTGGGGAAACTGATATGACATTCCATGTCACCTTGTCCTTTGACCCTGCGATCCAAAAGTCAATAGGGTCATCTACTTCTCAAGACAAATGCATCTATAAAGTTTTAGGGTAACGGGTCCATGCGTTCTCAAGTTATGATCGGAAACGATGGAACGGACCGACAGACCGACATCATGTTGCAAAAAACAATATGCCCCTCTACTTTGGAGAGGTAATAATCATAATAATAAGGAACAATAATACCGAGGTTGTTGTAGAGGTCTAAAGTGAATATTAAAATTCTTCTTCTTATATTTCACAAGCAATGGTAAATAGACAGAAATAAAGAATCCATAAAGAAAGTCAAACAAGACAAAATTGAAAATGTTGCAGGCTCTGTTTAATTGAGCGTGTTCATGGACAGTAAAGGAAAGTGCACGTTACCGTCCAAGGCCACTAGCACCGGTTTAAGCACTAATAGGTAATGGTGAAATTTTGAATTTAGAAACATCAGCAGATGTGTTCATACGGCGGGTATCATGGAACCTTCAATGTGACATTCCATGAAAAGCGGCGTATGGTCACCGAGTAAAAGAATCCGCGTACCTTAAACGAGAAAACAATGGGCAGAACTAAATAAAATAGAAATTTTTGAAAGGGGATCAGAGGTTATAAAATTCTTATTCATCTGAAAGGGCCCGGCATTTTTAACTTACAATTTCATTGCTTACAAATGAAATAAAAAACGGTTAATACAGCTATCGCAAAAAAAATCTCTGAAACTTGTTAAATGACCTTGATGATATATCTAATATAATACACATACAAAAACGGGAAATAATGAAGTTCTTAAGAGTATTCTTGATATTCAAAGGTGTATAAAAAGAAAAAAATCACTTTGAGCGATCTTTTTATTCTATCATTTTTGTGAAGTTGGCGGCGTGGCGGCCAAAAATTTTAATGTTAATGAAATGTTATTTCATCAATAAAACGGCATTTAATGAAGTTCTTAAGACAATTCTTGTTATTTAAAGGGTATATAAATAAGAAAAAAAATACTTTGAGATTTTTTTATTTGATCATTTTTGTGAAGTTGGCGGTCTAGCGGCCTGAAATTTAAATGTTGTAAAAGTTTGGAAAAGAATTGAAAAAAAAGACTCTTAATTAACTTTTAAAGACATAACTTATCATAGAAGAAAAAAATCACATTTAGGAATTTTTTTTTTCTCTAGCGACCAGACAGTTGGAAATTTTACAGTTGTAGAAATGTTATAAATATGATAAAAACGGGACTTTATGAAGTTCTTAAGACTATTCTTGATACTTAAAAGGTATATAAAAAGAAAAAAAATCATGTTCAGAGAACTTTTGATTTTATCATTTCTGTGAAGTTGGCGGCCCAGCGGCCAAAAATTTTCAAATAATTTCAAAAATTGAATAACAATATGTTTGTTTGCTTGTTTGTTTGTTTCATTTTAAGCCTTTTCCCAACAGTATTTCAGTCATATAGGCGGGTAGTTTCCTAACCATCGTTCCTGGAAGGTTACACCAGTACTAGACTACCTTCCTCCGTGCTAAACTAACAAAGCATCTTCCGGGGATCGAACACACGCCAGAGAGGTAGTCATCGACTCTAACTCCTCGACCACGGAGACGGTACAATACAAAAACTGCTTTAGAACTTTATGTACATGATATTTCTCTTCAAAACTAAAAAAGTATATATGTACATATATAGTCAATTATTTATACAGAACATTTCAGATTTTAAATTATTTATTCTGCATTAAAGCTTTCTCATGAATAAAGCAAATCTTGATTCAATTCTGCTATGAACTCTGAATACGATTAAAAGTTCAAATAGACAAAATATAAATCATTTTTGCCAATAACCAAGAGTATGATTAGGAAAAAATTTGCTGTCAATTCTAGTCATAACCAAATATTAGTAAGCAAAATGTATTGTATGATTTAAAGATTGCATATGTAAACATTTCTTTTTCATATTTTGCAGATGTACATAACAGGTCTCCAATTATACTTTTAACTGTACAGAACATTTCAAATTGTAAATTATTTATTTTTGTCAAAGCTGTATCATGAACAAAGTCAATCTTGACTTCATCTTACTATGAATCCTGATATCAAGAGTACCCACCTTTAATTATTTAAGAGATAATATCTATCACTAACATTTTACCTAAATCTAGAACATGATATTTATATAACATGTAAGTACATAAAAATATGCAAAAAAATGTCCTCTTAAATGTTAGTTGAAACATTTTGATTAGCAAGAAACAGTTGCAAAGAAAGTAATATTGACATACCTGATGCCAATCATTTGAGTATCATGCTAGCTGCTCAAGTTTCCATTCCACCATGCATGTAGTTAGAATAATAAATCCCAAAGTTTAAACACGTGATTTTTAACTTTTCACAATACGTTCTTTTAGCTCGACTTTTTTTTTTTGAAAAAAGTAGAGGTATTGCTATAGTCGCGGCGGCGTTGCCGTTGCCGTCCGCAAACTTGTTCCTGGATCATAACTTTTTTATTTCTTGGTGTATTGTCTTCATACTTGGCCACAACAACCCTAAGGACCTTTCAGTAGACCACACTAACCTTGACCTTCATCCATAAATGACCTTGACCTTTAAAGGTTACAAGTCCAAATTTTGCTTGTTCATGCTGTTATTGGCTGTAACTTTGTTATTTTTGAATGTATTGTCTTCAAACTTGAACTTAATAATCTTCAAGGATATCCCTTGAAAATAACAAGACAGACCTTGACCTTCACTCATAAATGACCTTGAGTTTGAAGGTCAAATTTTTGAAATTTTCATTTTTTGGCTATTATTGGCTGTAATTTTGTTATTTTTGAATGGATTGTCTTCAAACTTGAACATAATAATCTTCAAGGATAACCCTTAAAAATAACCAGACAGACCTTGACCTTCACTCATTAATGACCTTGACTTTGAAGTTCAAGGTATTGAACTTTTCATTGTTTTGGCTGTAACTGGCTGTAACTTTGCTATTATTGAACGGATCAACTTCATATTATAACAGAACATACTTAAGGACAAGACCTTGTTGTTTATCAAACACTTGGGCTCTTGACACCACCACATGACTTCACCACGTGACTTCGCCACGTGACACCACCACGTGACTCTACCACGTGATTCCACCACGTGACTCCACCAAGTGACTCTACCATGTGACTTCACCACGTGACTCCACCACGTGACTTCTCCACCACGTGACTTCTCCACGTGTCACCACCAAGTGACTTCTCCACCACGTGACTTCTCAACGTGACACCACCCCGTGACTCGACCATGTGTCAACCACGTGACGCCACCACGTGACTCCACCACATGTATCTATTTATAGAATTTTCTATTTATAGAATTGCGTGTTTCTATTTATAGAATTGCGTGTTTCTATTTATAGAATTTTCTATTTATAGCATTGCATGTTTCTATTTAAAATATATAGACAAAACTAATGTGACAAGACAGACCGATTAATTTTATAAAAAGGAAACGTTAAGATTTTGTTCAAACATTTCTTTGTTTGCATTTAGAGAAAGTAAAAAGTCGAGCGTTGCCCCGCCCGGCGGTGGTTCTTGTTTTGTTTTGTTTTTTTCACAAAACAAAATAGACTATGTCATAAAATGATCTAACTCATTCCAACTTAATTGTGTAATTTATCCAGCGTCTATAATATTATTTTCAATTCTAAATGCACCAAATTGTACTACCACAAGTGTCATTCAGTACACGCATTGGCAAGTAAAGCCAATTCAACACCCCTGTCAAAAACTTGTGTCTATTTCCACTTAATCTTGATACTTTATATAGACTCATTTAGAGATGACATTAAGCTAATACTTGAACATTACCCAATTTATAGATGTTTTCATCTCCTTTTCATTATTAAATTTTTAAACATATATGTACCTTATAAGGATTCGAGTATGTCCGATTATACATTGCTAATTAACAACTAAAAATACCAGAGCGTCTGTTGGTGAATATCTTACCCTTAAATAAACCGAATGCCAACGATCATCGGAACTCTTTTCATCTCAACTATATTTCTTTTATAATTATGTTAAACATGTACGTATTTCTTCTTTTCTTTCCGTTATCCTTCTTTAAATTTTGTTAATCACATTTTTTCTTCTATTTCTCTGGTCTGGGTCATGTCTATGTCTACTCACTCATACACCACTTGCATCCTGGCATAACTTAACTATGCTTATATGTAAAGGACTCACTCACTGTGTCTCGTCGTTTTGATCTCGAATTAAATGGTATTGAAACAATCTGGCTTGAGGTTTGAATCAAGAGGAAACCTCTGCTGGTTGGTGTGTTTTATCGAGCTCCTAACTCCCTTAATTGCTGTCATCAATCCGGGACTCTATTGGTCTTGCTGTTGATACCGGTATAAAATACTTTAATCTTGACTACCTCAAGCAACAGTCAAAAGAAAAAAATGACAACCTCTCCATTCAATTTGGTCTCAATCTAATCATACATGAACCTACCCATTACACAGAAAATTCTAAATCACTGATTGACCTCTTCCTTGTCTCATCCTCTGACCTCGTTACTGCTAGTGCAGTTGGAGAGCCTTTCCTCGATCAAGATACCAGATATCACTGCCCAATATTCTGTTGTCTACGATATGAAAAGGAGCTGCCGCACACTTTTAAGCGTAGGGTCTGGAAATATTCATCTGGTGACTACAATCTCCTTCGCAACATGGTTTATAGATTTAATTTGACTGAATGCTTTGATTTCAATATCGACAAATGTGCCTCAAATATAACAGAAACACGTACTATTCTCTATGTGTGACACATGCATTCCGAACAAAATAGTTACAATCAGAACATCACAGCCAGCATGGTTTCATAACCATATCAGAAAATCAATAAGGCATAGAAAAATTGCATACGACCGAGCAAAGCGAACAAATTCAATCGAACATTGGTCAATATATAAACAACAACGTAATAAAACTATCCAACTTATCCGCCGCCAAGCAAAGCAGACTCATCTCGATAAAATCGCAGACTCCTTAGAAAACACTTGTAAATTAGACAAAAATTCCTGGCAAACTAAAAACAGTTCATTAGGCCGAATAACACGAATACAGGTATTCCTACACTCAAAGACGCATCACATATACATGTATATGAAACCAACACGAAAAAAGCCAATGCACGTAATAACTTTTTTCAAGCACAAACCAAACTCAGTGACGATAATAAACAGTTACCTAATACATTTCAAAACGCCAACTCGCCACAATTAAGCACCATCGACATAACGCCGTCTGAAGTTACTGATGCTCTCCGTCTTCTAAAAATAGGTAAAGCTACAGGTCCAGATGCTTTAAATAACATTGTCCTTCGTGAAGCAGCTGTTGAACTGTCAGTCCCACTAAGCACCCTTTTCAATTTCTCCCTGAGTAAAGGCAAACTCCCCACACAATGGAAACTTGCACATGTTTGTCCAGTGTACAAAACAAATGACCCTCAAGATGTGTGTAATTAAAGACCTATCTCTCTCCTCAGTGCTCTCAGCAAAGCTCTTGAACGCATCATACATCAGCATATCTTCAACTTTTACAAGGATCTAAACTTTTTCTGTCCTTTCCAATCAGGTTTTATTCTTAAAGACTCAACTGTTAATCAACTTACGTCTATAAATCACTCTTTCTGTGAAGCTATAGATGAAGGCAAGGAAGTACGAGCTGTATTCTGCGACATATCCAAAGCCTTTGACAGTCTGAGTCTGGCATCGTGGTCCGAGTAAGTGGTATTTCAGGTAAATTATTGGCATGGTTCCAGGACTATCTATCGGGTAGAAAACAGTCTGTTGTTCTGTCTGGTGTATATTCTGATACAGTCGAAATTTCTGCGGGAGTTCCCCAAGGATCCATACTCTGGCCTCTCCTGTTTCTAGTCTATATCAATGACATAGTTTCTGATATATCATCTCCAATCCGTCTATTTCCTGATGACACTACACTTTATATTATTTTTGATAACCCTCTCGATGCCGCTGATGAACTAAATACAAATTTGCGTAAAATCTCCATTTGGGCTGATCAGTGGCTGGTAACTTTTAATCCGTCAAAAACAGAATCCTTGATTATTTCACGAAAGAGAACTAAACCCGCACACCCCTCAATTTTTTTCAACAACACACAAATAATGAATATTACAAACCACAAACATCTTGGTATTACTTTTTCTAATGATGGCACATGGAGTGCCCATATAATGGATATCAAACCCAAAGCTTGGCAAAGATAATTCAAATTACTCTTGATCGAAAATCACTTGAAATTGTTTATATGTCCTTCATTCGCCCGATTCTTGAATGCGCGGATGTAGTGTGGGACAATATCACTGTAGCAAAGGCTGAGGAACTGGAGAGTATACAAATAGAGGCAGCAAGAATTATCACAGGAGCAACACAATTGGTTTCATTCGCAAAACTCTACAAAGAATCTTCTCTTGAACCTCTAAGAGATCGAAGACTGAAACATAAACTTATTCTTCTATATAAAATGATACATTTAAACACCCCCTTTTCCATCGGACCTCATCCCACCTGTTGTTGGAAACACTACCTCTTGCAGGCTTCGGAACTCGGATCATTTGAGAAACATACATTGCAATACACAGCTTTTTCTAAATCTTTCTTACCGTCAACTATCATTTCTTGGAACTCTCTTCCGTCTGACATACAAAATGCCACGTCTGTATCGGCCTTTAAACAAGCTCTGAATAAGAGCACATCAAAAACACCCTCCTTCTACTATATAGGTAATAGGAAGTTAGCTATTCAACACGCACGTCTTCGCATGCATTGTAGCTCACTAAAAGAACATCTTTACTCAAAAAACATTATAGACTCAGCAGCGTGTGCTTGTGGCGGAGTTGAGGATACAGATCACTTTCTCTTACACTGTCCGATTTAAACAAACCAAAGAGCGGATCTTCTCAGTAATATTTCACCAATCCACTCAGTTAATTTGGATATCCTTCTTTTTGGCAATGAATCCTTGGACAATGACACTAACTCATTTATTTTCACACAGGTACAAAATTACATTTCTCACACAGGTCGTTTCAAGTGATAAAAATCCCACTCAGACATGACTTGACCCTTGACCCTTTCATAAACTATTCTTTCTTTCTTTCATAAGTTCTTTGTTAAATATTAATTTCTGACACTTTTAAGTTTCAATTACACTCTACCAACTCACAATTTATTTTTTATTTATATATCTTTTTTCTCTGTAGTTTTCTCTAAAATATTATTACATATTGATTATTACACCATCATGGCAGCTTAGCACGATAGTCAGAAGCGAGGCTTAGCATAAGCTTTTAGCATTCTCCTCTATTCTGATAGATTACATAAGTACACTCTCTGTAATTATTCATGTGTACTTTGTATGATATACATGTATTATGAAATCAATTTATTGAAAATAAATATTGTTTAAACCAACTTTATTAAATGCCGTTTTATTGTTGAAATATAATTTCTGCAACATTAAAATTTTTGGCCGTCAGGTCGCCAACTTCACAAAAATGATAGAATAAAAAATCTCTGAAAGTGATTTTGTTTCTCTTTTTATATACTTTTAAATATCAAAAATAGTCTTAAGAACTTCATTATGTCCCGTTTTTATCATATTTATAACATTTCTACAACTGTAAAATTTCCGGCTGTTAAGATAAAAAAATTCTCAAAGTGTTTTTTTCTTTTTATATATCCTTTACATAACTTATAACTTAAAATAACAAGGATTGGCCTAAGAATATCATTAACTGCCGTTTTTATTGTTTTTATAACATTACAACAGTCAACTTCACACCATCAGGCGGCCAACTTCATGCCGCAAGGCCGCTGGACCGCCAGGCCGCCAACTTCACGCCGCCATGCCGCTGGGGCGCCATACCGCCAACTTCAGGCCGCTGGACCGCCAGGCCGCCAACTTCACGCCGCCATGCCGCTGGGGCGCCATACCACCAACTTCAGGCCGCTGGACCGCCAGGCCGCCAACTTCACGCCGCCATTCCGCCAACTTCAGGCCGCTGGACCGCTGGGCCGCCAACTTTTCACATCTATTAGATTCGATGATTTTATAGACAGGTGAAACAGTTCTTCAGCATAGAACAGATAGTTAGTTAGTTAGTTAGTTAGTTAGTTAGTTAGTTAGTTAGTTAGTTAGTTAGTTAGTTAGTTAGTTGACCACGTTTACAATTTATTACGACCAAAACTAAAACTCATTTGACTAACTACAATTGCATGAACATAAGTAATGAGTTATTAAAACTGTAACACGTAATGGTTAGTTAGTTAGTTAGTTAGTTAGTTAGTTAGTTAGTTAGTTAGTTAGTTAGTTGATCACGTTTACAATTTAATACGACCAAAACTAAAACTCATTTGACTAACTACAATTGCATGAACATAAGTAATGAGTTATTAAAACTGTAACACGTAATGGTATTAAACTTACACGTGAAAAAATAAATGTCCCTCCAATACTTCCATAGTACGGTTTAGCAGGGTTTACACTACAGTATTTAGCATATATTTACATCCAGATGTACAGCGTCGTTGGTCTGGATTTATAAAGTTAAACATTTTTCTTTTAAAATGACTCTCGAAGAGCAGACGAAAAATCAAAATTATAAGCTATGGATTAGAGGTTGTTTGGGATTTAAGAATTTAAGAGAGGGACTTGTTGAGACAGTGGATACTATCGTAAAAAATCAACACGAGGATTTTGTAAAAAATCTTACCAGCACAGAATGTGATAAATGCTCTTTGAAAACGCTTTTACCGAACCATGTGAAGGTTAACAATAAATGTCCAAAAGGAAGAACAAAATGTTTTTGCATAGTGCATTCTAAAAATCGGATGCCATGTCCGAATTCATTTTGTGGGAGTGTATACGACAGTATAGTCGCTGACCACTTGTTTTCTGAACCAACTTGGTCAAACACGGATCTGGCAAAATGGGGACACAGCTATTTTGAAATAGCGAAATGCTACATTGGTTCGTCCGGATATAAGGATAAACATACTATAGAGGAAGTAGACTGTAGTGCACTTTTAAACATTATCATCAATAACAGGGCATTTGAACGTTTATTATGGAAAGCAGCTCAAGATCCGTCAGCACATTTTATTCAGGTAATATTTTTATTGTACGGACAAATTGTTTACCTGTAAACACTGCTACTCAACATTGAGAACCATCTGCGGAATAAATAGCGATAATCTAACAACAAAAGAAAAAATATAAATAAAAAACAACAACAAAAAAACACTAAAAAAAAAACGAAGTGCAATTTGAGACCGCAATTCTACGGTGTTCCGTTAGGGCCAGCACGTTTTCTCTGAGAAAAGAAAGCGCGAAACGTGACAGTACGGTGGTGACCTTACGACAGTATGACGGTGACAATACGTCAGTACGATGGTGAAACACGGCAGTACGATGGTGACAGGCCATCGAATTGTCGTATTGTCACCATTATACTGTCGTACACAGTAGTTATTTCAAAACTTATTTTAGCTGGTTTGAAAAAATAAAGGGTTAACTTGGTTAGGATGGGGGTCACAAGTACAAATATACACCTCATGCATGTGTCTTTGTTCCTAATCATTTTAGATAAGGAACAATATTCATTTGGAAAATTATGTACATATACCAGTTTGAATCGGTTTTTAGCTCGACTATACGAAGTATATGGATAGCTGTCCTACTTGCCCCGGCGTCGGCGTCCGCGTCCAGATTTCAGATTTAAAGTGACATTATGCTCATATTTTCATAGTCAAGTTAAGCTGAATTGACGTTATATTTCAAACGATTGACTGTTAAAATGGTGTTTAACCAACAGGTGATATTTGAAAATGTTTAGGATAAAATTATAAATCTGCTTTTAATATAAAAAGACTGCCCCACTCATTTTATAAAATGAACGGTACACTTAAATTCTAATGGATATTTACAGAAAATTTCTTAGGAGCCGTGCGTTATTAATTGTTTTTGCGAATTTAATTAGTAAATCAAAAGAAATTATTGCAAAATGAAAACTTATTTATATATTCACATGTTCACGCACTATTTACCCTTGAATGGGCATAATGTCACTAATGTCAATATTTTTCACTATCCTATTTTCATTTCTTAAGGGAACAAATTTAAACATCAAATATATGTTTCTTATTATCAACCTCATCTTATGTGACAAGGTTCATAACTCTAGCACCAATATTTTCAGAATTATCTCCCTTTGACCTTAGAATTTTCCTTAGAAAAACTATTTTTACAGTTTCTTCTTTATCTCTTCAGGGATCAACTTCATATTTCAATTGTATGTTCCTTATTATCAACCACATCTAATGTGACAAGGTTCATAACTTTAGCACAATATTTTTAGATTTATCTCCCCTTGAACTTAGATTTTTACTTAAAAAAATGTTTTTTACTGTTAGTTCTTTATTTCTTAACGTATCAACTTCAACTATCAACTTAAAATATATGTTCCTTATAATCAACCACATCTTATGTGATAAGGTTAATAACCCTAGCACCAATATTGCAAGAATTATCTCCCCATTAACTAGATTTTTTTACTTGACAAATGTTATTTTTTGCTATAACTAAAGATAACTTCTTTACTTTTAAAGGTATCTACCTCAAACTTCAAATACTTATTCCTTATCATCAATTACATCTTATGTGACAAGGTTCATAACTCTTGAAGCAATATTTTCAGAATTATCTCTCTTTGAACTTAGAATTTTCCTTAAAAATACTATTTTTACTGTTTCTTATTTATCTCTTCAGGGATCAACTACATACTTCAAATATATGTTCCTTATCATCAACCTCATCTTATGTGACAAGGTTCATAACTCTACCACCAATATTTTCAGATTTATCTCCCCTTGAACATATAAATTTCTTTAAAAATACTATTTTACTGTTTCTTCTTTATCTCTTCAGGGATCAACTTCATACTTCTAATATATGTTCCTCATTATCAACCACATCTAATGTGACAGGGTTCATAACTCTAGCACAATATTTTTTTAAAGACATATCTCCATTTGAACTTAGAAGTTTCCTTATGAAATAATATTTTTACTGTTACTTCTTTATTTTTCAAGGGATCAACTTCATACTTCAAATATATGTACCTTATAATCAACCACATCTTATGTGGCAAGGTTAATAACTTTAGCACCAATATTGCAAGAATTATCTCCCCATAAACTAGATTTTTTTTACTTGACAAATGTTATTTTTTTACTATTACTTCTTTACTTTTTAAGGTATCTACCTCAAATTCCTTATCATCAATTACATCTTATGTGACAAGGTTCATAACTCTTTAAGCAATATTTTCAGATTTATCTCTCTATGATCTTAGTATTTTCTTTAAGAAATATTATAACTTCTTTACCTTTTAAGGTATCTACTTCAAACTTTAAATATATATTTCTTATCATTACTCACATGTTGTGTAAAAGGGTTCATAACTCTAGCATTACTATTTTCAGAATTATTCCCCCTTGAACTTAGAATTTATGTTAACAAATGTTAATTTTTTACTATAACTTAATACATATAAAATATACATTATTGATTTTTCTTTCATAGTTTTGTCTTTCTTACTACGTCCAGTATATTTTAGTCGCCTTCTGTGACAGCTCTTGTTGTTGATCTCTATCACTTCGGGTTTTTGTACATATATATTTATTTTTTAGATTTAAATTTCATTTTGTTTAAATCAATCTGTTAAATATTTTAATTTGTTGATGTTCTTTATTTTTGTATTAATATGTAAAAATGTGTAATATTTACATCTGCTTTTCATGTAGCTGACTTTCTTTTAGGACATTGTGCCAATTTTCTTTATAAAAAACAAAAAAGGATAAGGGCCTATGATTTAAGTAGTTGTCGGCGTTTTACTTTTACAAAAAGGCAACAATAATGTGTTCTGGAATTCTATGCAATTGTGTATTGTAACCAAGAATTAAATGAAAATGATAATCAAATAAAAGCAAGATTTTTCAGATTTAAGTTACCTACCAATGACATGAACATACAATAAGCAAAAACAGATCAGATTAAAAAAAACGAAATTCGTGACCTTGAAATGATTTTTTGTTTCATATTCTACGTTCATGCACTGTTTATTACCTATTATTACTGTTCTTGACCTAGTATTAAGAAATTTAGAAATGAAATGACATCTAGCCGAAAAAAGTATTATAAATAAACTGACAAAATATTTATACCTAGGTACATGTAAACTAGATACGTAAAATTTGACTGTTTAAATACATATTACTATTTCTTAACACTTTTCTCAAATAATAACAATAATTCTTTTGTATGTTTTGTCTGGGTTAATCTCATTGTTCCCAAATGTTATTTTTATTTTGTTTGTTTGTTTGTTTTTTTTTTTTTTTTTTTTTTTTTTTTTGGGGGGGGGGGGTTGTCATTATTGCATGCACATTCTATCATATGTATAGCAATGAACATGTTGTATGTTTATGCTGAATAAACTCTTGAAACTTGAAACTTGTTTAGATAAATTCTATGAAACAGTTTTTATTCAGTCTTTTAAACAAACCGTATTTGTAATTGATATTTTCAACGCTACACTGATTTTACAAATGGGTATCTTGTGTAATCTGTAATATCCTGCACAAAGATATTGCATCAAATTTCATGCATTTTGTAACAAACTATGATACAATTATAATTGTATCATAGTTTGTGGACCTTTCTTTTGAAAATGTGTCTAGTTTACCGTCTAGTTTTAATTTTATTGCTATTTAAAAATAACAGGTACCATATTTGTCATTAAATTTAGCATTATTCAGCCAATAAATACCATCTTTAATTAAATAATTATAATCACACACTTTTTTCTTCCCACAAGGGATATGAGTGATACATGAATAATGTTAAAAGAAAAATGAAAAGAAAAAAATTGACCCTTCTGGGGCTTGAACCCACGGTCCTGTGTTTCAATTAATTTAACAGTAGTTCTAGCCTATTTGAATACTCTTCAATGCGGAGGCAATGCATTAGGTTGGTCATACCTTAACGTTCATTCTAACGTTTGTTTGGTGAATGGTTGCAGCATATATATTATTTAAAGCTCTAGCAAGATGTGATTTTTCCTGATGAATCACAAAGTATGGATGATACAATGATAAGGGGTAATGGTGGCCTAATGGCTAAGATGTTTGCCTTTCAACCCCAGGATTGTGAGTTCGAGCCCAATTAGGGTCACGACTATGTTAGGGTGACTGGTTAGTTCGAGGGAGGGAGCGGACTCTATAGTGATTAGTATAAGTTGAAAGAACGTGTTTCGCAATCAAGCGTAAATAAATATGTTTAAACTAATAGCTTCTAAATTTATTAAGAGCCCTGGAATCATTTTGTTCAAGCAGAAAGAAATATATTTGACGCATTTTAGTGAAAGACGAAACGAAAATATTTACAGGGATATTGCTACGGAATGATATATACTGACCCCTTTATATATTTTATATGCCTGTTTAAAATAAGACGATACATGATTACAACAAAGTTCGTAATGTTTTTTTTTTTTAAATAATTAATATAGTTCATTTCTTTCGGTAAGTTTTATCTAAATGTATCAAGAGTTGAAGTATTTGAGCATACATTTGGCATATGCAGAAGTATATGGGACGTGCACCAACCATAGTTGACCATTAAGCAACAAGTTATTTCAGAAGTATGTCGCCGGACTCGACTGAAGAAAATTAAAAACTAATATCGTTCTTTATGAATTACGTTTTCGTCTATTTCGTCGTTAGCCGTGCTGAAAATATCAATCGAATCATGCACATATAATTGTTCAACCAAATAATCATGGCATTATTAAAAAAAATTGTCAAATGTACCAAAAAAGAAATGCCACTGTTAAACCTCGGAATTTGGAAATGGCAAATAAAGAGCAATCTAGATTCCTAGGCCTCAGACTACAGCCTATGTACCATCACATGTAATAGTTACCTTCCTTTTCCAAAGGAAATAAGAAAAACATACAACATGTTCACTATTAAGGCTAATGACCGACTCAAGGTCATTAGTTTACGAAGTATATGATTATCATGTTATGTAATTTTAGATACCGGTGTATGTAATTTTAGGCACGAGATGACAGAAATTACCTTTACCATTCACCAAACCTGGAGGTTTCCGATGACAAGCTTAAAAGCATGATTGATAATATGTTGAACCTGCTTACCCTACCCGGAATTATAGACACTGACGGAAAGGTGAAACAATCGAAGGAAAATATTCTTAAGGTAATTAAGGATAAATACGAAGACAAGTTGAAAGGAGTTCTTGAAATTTCAAAAATTCTAAAAACATAAAATATGAAAATCTTACATACATCAACTTGGGCAAATAAAACGGAAACAAATTGTAAAAGATAATGTTAAGAATTAAATTAAAACTTGATATTAAGTGCTACTTAATTTTAGCCCTATTTGACTTAAAATCGTTTCAACGTTTTTCACTAACACTTTAAAAAATATCTTAAAAATAGAAATGAGCAAAATGACCTGAAATTTACAAATAAGCTATTACATACAAAAAAAAAAACAACAAAAAGACACGCTTATGTAGACCACCAACGGGACTGGAGCAAAGTGGTTATTGATGCTAAGCGGTTTCATTAGTGGTTATTATTATCAAGGCTTATATATTTTATGACCACGGAGTAGTTTTGTATGAAAGTCTTCAAACAATATGTATTATAACCTCATGCCAAAAACAAAAAGAAAAACAAAACTCTGTGGAGTTCTTTAAAAAAATTAATCAACAACTATAGCATTGAAATTATATGCAAGTTAGAACTTTTTCAAATAAAATATTATGTATTTATACTTTACATTTAAAGCACGGAACAACTTAATTTCGATTTTTTGTTTGAATGGTCAACTGTTTTTAGCTTGTCTACGATCGCGAGTAGCAATATCTTAATTAGACGTTTCATACCAACAAATTATATTAAAAACACTCGAGTTGTAATCAATGATTTTTTTTTAAATAATTTGAATTTTCGGTACATTATTATGCATTAACCCTTTATCTCATTTAGACGTGTTTTGACGGCTTTTCGCTCCCCCCCCCTTTTTGAGGCCTCAAATTGTAAAGAAAATGCCCATTTTTAGGCCCCAAACGCTGTTTTTCGTTTTGAGAAATGTTGATAAAAATGATCACTTTTTCGGCACCGCCCCTATCTGTTTCGGGATTTTGAAGGGGTCGGCAGCCCCCCCCCCCTCATCGCAAAGAAAATTTTGGACATGTGACAGGCTAAAAAATGGCCTCAAGTCGATCGTAAGATAACGTGTAACCATTGCTGAAAAGCCTTTTACTCTATCTCAATCCATTGAAAAGTTGCAGCACTTTAAAATCAGTTTTGATGGAAACAAAAAAAAAAACAAAAAAAAAAAAAAAAACAATGCAAAATAGTGATTTTGGGCAATTTTGAGACGCCCCCCCCCCCGTTTCCATGTTAACAAGGAAATTTAAGATTGAGCATGCTGTTACAGAGTCTATAGACCAGTCAACATTTGTGCCAAGTTTCATCAGCAATTGAAGCATTTTTCATAGTTTCATAGCAGTTTGAACTTGTAACATATATGTACATTTACAAATATGACGTTTTCGGGTGATGTGTAAGTTGTTATATCACTTATCCCACATAACACTTAAGTCACAGACTTACACATGCCCTTCGTAATACGTACTTTTACGTACTTAACGCTCTTATTCAAATTATGTATCACTGTTTTCAGATAAGAAATGGCAGTGTAGATGTATCTCCAAGAGACGAAATAGATATTCAAAAGGAAATAATGAAAGAATTAAATTTAAGGAAACAGGAAGCTTTAGAAGAAATTCATAAAAGCAAACAAGAGTTACTAGATCAGCTGCCATGTCTAAAGGAACATTGTAAAGCAAAGGTAAATGATATTGTAGATAAACAAAATGCAACAGAGGCAGACATAGCACAAATAAGAGCTGAATTCAAGAAACATTGCGAAATGGTAGACAGTAACTGCAAGGACTTGGATTGTAAACAGAAGGAATCAGTATCATCACTCGCAAACCTGCTTGCTTATGTGAAAACTCTAGACACTCGATTTGGAGGATATGAAGCTAACCAAACAGCCATAGAGAATAAAATATCAGAAGTCAACCAAACCATTGACACTCATTTGATTGTCAAATTAGTAAGACTTATTTTTCTTACGGTTTTCGGGATCATTATTAAAGAAAAATAGTTTCATGTCCGTGGGGACATTTTGAATGAATTGAAGTTTCAATCGTATGTAAACTCGGCAAATATTGTCATAAAATACGATCCAATCAATGAAGCGTATCATACATGCACTGTGTTAAGATTTAAAACACTCAAATCATTTTCAATTTCTGATTTAGTAGGATTAAGTTAATTCGCACGGTTGTGCTGAAACAAACAGATTTAATGGAACTAATGCTAACTTCTGGATACTAAACATATACTTGGAAAAAAATTTCCGTCGACAATGTCTTCTAAACTGTCATTAATCTCTGTATTACTTTCCTTTTTCATTCATGAATTTATGCAAGAGTGCAAAAAGTGCACAGGCAAAGAAACGGGGAATTAATATCACACTTTCGATTTGGATCCGAATCCACAATTATGATTTGTGTTTCATATCGTTTTTTGTCAAGTAACTTTCGGCTTTTCAGATAAATGGGATATAATTACGAAACCCGAAAGTCCTTACGATCCATTGATACATTTATACGTTTTACGTTATTTTCACAGGATAAAGAGAATGAGAGGTCAATGTTTGAGCATGCATCAGCAAAACTTCGAAAAAGATACGAGTACACGCACAATAAAGAAGGTAACATAATTATGTTGACTGTCTGATCCAATTGACTTACTTTGAAAAAAGTGATCCAGTAACTAAAGATTAGTTTGGGAAAAAATGATTCAATTGACTAAAGATTACTATGAATGATGATTTCAAAGCGCAAAGTTTTTTAACGTCTTTTTTTAATGTTTTCAGAAATAGGTAGCTAATGCTTCATTAAAAAGATATTATTTAAGAAAAATAACTGTAACTGTATTTAAAAGTTTAATACAGCTATGTTATACAGTATAAATACCTATTTTTTGTAAAGTAGGAATACTTTTATTTTGAATCAATTATTGCAAATGGGCTTTTGTAGTGAACACATGTCTTTCATTTGACATGCCGACTTTCAAATTTACCAGACGCTACTGCCTAATGGCAAAATTTAATAGTATAGAAAAAAAACAACAAAAAACACTTCTTCTGTTCATCCTATTTATTGTTGTAGATGTGCAGTGGCGTAGCTTTTTCACAAATGCATTTTTTTTGCTTTGTTTTGTTCCGGTTTTTTTTAAATAAATCTTAGTTTGACATACTTAAATGTATAAATAAGTATTAGTTGTCAGTAACTTTTATTTATTTATGTTTTAGGGCTGCAGAAAAAACTTTGCGACTATTACAAGAGGTGCTTATCAACGATACCAGTGTCTCCGGTTTTAGAGGCTATTTCTGGGACGGTTGATGAGGTTTTTGTTGAGTTTTCAATTGGCACAAATTTGTCGTGGAAAGAAAAAGTTAACGAATATGAACAAGTCAATCTCTATAGAGAGATATTGTTTAAAAACGATAAGTTATGTAAAAGTGTGTATCTACTCGGTGAAGCTGGAATGGGTAAAACAACTTGGTGCAAAAAATTCTTAAATACCTGGGTAAATGCTTGTTACAAAAATCGTGGTAGCTGTAGGTCGCCGTTAGACTCAAGCGCTAAGGAAACAGATATTGATGAGGGCGGTGATGACATACGTTGTTTACAACAGTTTGATATTTTATTCTATGTTGCTTTAAGGCGAGAATCTAAACAGACTTTGATCACTGAAATGATTAAACGTCACCCTGTAGTCAGTGAGTTTTCGTTGCAAACAGTTGTTGATGATGTCCTCAAGTATGAGCCAGAATCATGCATAATTTTACTTGACGGCTTGGACGAATGGGAACCAAGTGAAGACGTTGACATTCCAAGTCGAGAAGGTTTGCGCGGATGTACTGTTGTGACTACAAGTAGAAAGTACAGACTTGTTGGAATAGACGAGGAGGACAATGCATTCTGTCCCGATAGGATTGTTGAAATGACTGGCGTCCGAAATAAAGAACAGCTAATAAAGAATGTGATACGGCAACTGAATAATGTTATGAAAAAAGGCAATATGGAAGGAGATTACAAACAGTTTATTAGAGAGGCAAAAGAAATGAAAGACAGGGATATTCCATATCAGCAAAGACTTCCAGGGTACATGGACATTCCTTTACTTTTAATCATAAGCATTTGCGTATGGTTTGATAAGGGTAAAATTGAAGATACACTATATAAAAACATGTGTGGAATTGTAGAATTTATGATAAGATATGGCGAAGGCTTTACGCAAGGGGTATATAGGAAAAAGAATAAATGCTCCGGTAAATTGGAAGGTATTGAAAATTTAAATGAACTGAAAAAAGAATGGACAAAACAAGTCGAAACGTTACCACCTAATATTAAGAACAATGATGTAATTGTACCTTATAGCGGATTGATATTTAAGTTGTCAAAGTTTGCGTTTGATACCCTTTTCAATGCCGAACACAGAAGACAACTCACATTTTCACAACCAGAGTTACTAAAGTTATTCAGTATTGATGAGCTTCATGTAATAATGAAGCTTGGACTTTTATCACAAAGTGAGGTCACAGAGTCGTCCCTTTGTCCAAAGACAAGTCTTTCTTTTATACACAATGCATTTCACTTATTCTTTGCAGGCATATTCTTAGCTAGCTCTCTAAAATTGTGTTCACTGATAAACAGAAATTCACAAGTTGTCAAAATATTAGCAGATTACTTCAAGGATCCAGTTGGAACAAATCTTTTCAGCATAGATGGCACAGTTCTTTTTGCATACAATATAAATCCTGTTGAAGGTAGTAAATTGTCAGAAATTCTATTCAAGGAATTATCTGCAAGTGAATACAATTCATATTCCGATTATTTCAACCAGTTCTTTTTGCGAAGTGTGCAAGTAGTGCACGAACATGATGAAGACTATCCATCTCAGGAATTTCCTGTTTATACGGAAATGATCTCTGTTCCGAAAAATCTGGTAAAGGGAAAAATGAAATATTTGAGTATACTTTTAAAGACAAATATAAAACATCTTAGATTTGTTGAAATGCCCGGTGAAGCAGCACCCGAGATTCTTGAAAATTTTAAAGATATGTTTCCTGCAGAGGCGTTAACGCTTTCTATTTATGACGTCAGTCAAAACACTCAATGTTCATCTGTTATAAAATCGTTACAATGTTTTCCAGGGCTAAAAAATTTAGAACTTCGTGGCATTTCGAGAGATTCCTCGCAACGGGAACAATATGTTTGTTTTGACCTCACGAACACTGTTCTCAAGAAACTAAAATTGAAAGGATTTTCAAATATAAAGATACTGGTTAGAAATCATACTGAAGTTTCATGTGATGACGATACTAAATATGAAATTGAAATTCAGAATGTTAAATAAACTTCTTTATGATAAGAATGTATTATGCATAGCTTTGGCAAATGTCAAGATCTGCAGGAAATTACTGGAAATTACGGAAATGAATTCACTTTGTGTCAAAGTCGTTCGTAATAACCAACAATTTCTGTAAACAATATCTTATAAGAGACATGGTGGATTTGACCAAAATTCACAGGACAGGCATGATACTCAGGAGGTCATACAAAAGTTTCAGGCTGATGCATAATAAAATCACAACAGCGACAGCTAAAAATGATTTTATTATGTCCAATGCTTATAAAGAAAACATAAAATGCGCATACTTTTGACATATGATGCTGATGGATAAATTAGGATGAACTAGTACTATTTCATCAAGCTTCTGACATTTCATGTACAATTTACACTAAAATTTTCAGTTGCTTGACCCGAAACCTGTAAAATATTGTTTTACCCAACTTAAAAAGTTTCTAGTCTTCAATAAAAGACAATAAAAGATACATATTTATAAATCTTTGTTGTTTAAATTTAATTAACATGCTTGTTCCTCATTATGATGTTCTTGTAATGAAGAAGAAAGAAAAAATAGTTTCAACACAGGAACCAATGACTTTTTTTTTTTAAATTTGGAAAAAGGGTGATCCCTCAGAATCAGTTAAACAACAATATTGTATGAAAATTGCAGATTTGATTTGATTTGATTGAGTTTGTTCATGACAGATAACGTCTCTCGAAGAAATCTTTCTTAAAGCACCATGTCAATAAAAACCACCCTCTTACATGTTACCGTTAATAAGTTTCATCAAGTGTGAAAACATGTTTGTAGATACAAAAATGTATCATACAACAATCCTCGTTAAAAGCTAAAATATTGTTTACTGAACACACATGGGGTCAATTACTTTGCAATGGAACTGATTTAAAAAAAATTGTTATTTCCTGAGGTTAAATCGCAAATACTCATTTTTTGTCATGTAATTGGTTAAATTGCAAATATTTTCAGAATATGATTTGACTTAACTACAAATTACATTTCAAAAATTTTTAATAAGTAGGTACCTCATAATGCGGCAAAAACATTAACGAGCAATGTTTGAATTTTGCTCTAAAATTTCCATCTTCTGGTATTATATCATTTGGCACTTCAAAATGTTTATGCATTGTACTATCCATTACAACCAAGCAACCAATCGAAACATCTTCATAACTTTATCCGAAGAGCCGAAATGTAACCGTTTAAATCTGCTCAGCCAGTATAATTCTGTTAACATAACAGTATTGAACATGTAATAATAAACTCCAAGCAGTAAATGGAAGCTGGAATATAACTGAACTTAGCCTAGGAAAGTGCACACTTTGTAACTGTATTGGTAGCATTGGTGATGAGAATTTCATTATCTCTTAGAATGTAAAGAGTTCACTAAGAAAAAGCATATAGATTTAAAATCTGTAATTTATACAGATGCGAAACATAAAGATAAGTACAAGCAGTTTTGTGAAATTACAATAAAAGTTGTTAATAGATAATGATGCAATCTGATTTACGTCTAAAATTAATACCATGATGTGCTATAAAGACCTGTCGCATATATAAAAATATACTATGCTCATCCTGGAGTAAAATATTCTTAATAGTAGAAATTAATTGAAATCTATGACATTCTGCCTAATATGTCTGATTTGAATTAAAGAATGTACAAACTGTATGCATTCCCTATGGTGGCTGATTTGTGCCATTCGTGTTTTCGCCCCACGACCCCGCCAAGCGAAATGTTAAATAAATAAAACTTCGCCGCGCGCCCTCGCTAATAAGTGTGTTTTCGTCCCGCGACCCCGCGAAGCGAAAAGTCGATAATTAACATGTTAAATGGCGGGAGCGCGCACCGAAAACACGCTAATTAGCGAGGACGCCCCCGACGTTTAAATTCTTAAATCTTGCCCCGCGCCCCGCGCGGCGAAGTTTTATTTATTAAACTTCGCCCCGCGCCCTCGCTAATAAGCGTGTTTTCGCTGCGCGCCCCCGCCATTTTAACTTGTAAATAAAACTTCGCACCGCGGGAGCGCGGTGCGAGATTTAAGAAATAAAACGGCGGGGTCGCGCTTCGAAAACACGATAATTAGCGGGGGCGCGGAGCGAAGTTAAATAAATAAAACTTCGCAGCGCGCCCTCGCTAATTAGCTTGTTTTCGTCCCGGGACCCTGCGAAGCGAAAAGTCGATAATTAACATGTTAAAATGGCGGGGGCGCCGAGCGAAAACACACTAATTAGCGAGGGCTCCCCCGACGTTTAAATTCTTAAATCTTGCCCCGCGCCCCGGGAGGCGAAGTTTTATTTATTAACCTTCGCCCCGCGCCCTCGCTAATAAGAGTGTTTTCGCTGCGCGCCCCCGCCATTTTAACTTGTAAATTTACGACTTTTCGCTTTGCGGGGTCGCGGGGCGAAAACACGAATGGCACAAATCAGCCACCATAATTCCCTACTATCGGTCAAGTTAAGTTGGTCCTTTCTTAACAAAAGCCAATTTTTTAATGACACTAATTATTTATAATGAATATTATGCGTAGCGCCTTAAGCTTAAGATATCTACTTTGTGTGTAGACAGTTAAACATGTTTATTCTATATTTACAAAGAGACTGTGTGGTAATTTAAAAAAAAAGATACTAGTTAATCATAAGTAATGATTTAAAAAATTCAAATTCGAGCATTGTATATCTTTAACGTTTTTACAACAATTATTTAGTAAGGCAATTTTTAGATAATGTTAAATGGATTCATGATGGATCTCTATACCAAAAAATTGTATTGGTAACATTATTGTTATTTGATATACAAAATACAAAATGTCTCTCCTTCCATAGATTATTATGTAAAATATGTTACAGCTGACGTTGTTAAGTTATTCATAAATTGAGTATTGAAATAAACTTGTACTTCACTTCAGTGTTGTTATATTTTCCTCGTCCTCTGGGATCATTGATTCCAGCACTATTAAGTGTTGAGAATTGAGTACTGCTCAAGCCGGTGCTAGGGGGCGCAACGCAAGAGATGTTGCACTTATTCATTATCCCTCATGTACAGACTTAATCAAACAGAGTCTGTTTTTTTCATGTAGTTTTGTTGTGATTAATGCTTCCAAGGGATCACTTTGTTTCCAGATTTGTAAATTTGTAATAAAATAGTTGCTTTATGTGTGTTGAGATTAATGAATTATTGTCAACAATACTAGCACTTATAGGGGATGGGGTGGCTACTGACAGTTTAGTTGATACAAATGATGTAAGTGTAATTAAAATCAATTATATTATACATAATTTTAATTGTAAGTTATTACTGTTCGATATCATGTAATTTAGTTTTACTTAAACTGTAATTAATTGTAACTAATTACTTAGTTATATGTGATTTAGTTATATTGCACGGAAATGTAGTGCCGTAGGATTAAAATTTATTTTTGATCAATTGTCTTGTTGTTAAAACTTAATTTTGATAAGTTGTCATAGTTTCAGTGTCGACGAATTGAGACATTCAACCAAATATTATGTTCGACAAATTGTCGTTTTCGACGAAATTTCGTGCACCGGTGATAACCATGCACTTACAGTGTCTTTGGTGGTAGAATTAAATAGTTATTCTTTATATCAATTTTGTCAATTGTTGTACTCAGATGTTTGCTTTTACAAAAGATAAAGATTCTCATCATCACACAATCCTTTTATAATCAGTTTACAAGACAATATAAAAAGGTCTTTGTTGAAACAGTCCTTTATGTACCTATTATCGTCCGTGGCCGAGTGGTAAAGGTCATTGACTTCAATCCACTTGCCCCACACTTCTGTGCTAGTGTTGATCCGAATCCCGACTCGGACTTGTGATTATTTCATGTGAGGAAGCTATCAAAGCAGTTAGCTTAAGGAACGTCGGTGGTTCTCCTCAGGTGCCTTTTCGTGTCAGAAATAATACACAGAAAAGCACCTGAGGTCTTCTTCAACTAGAAAAGCTGGAAATTTGGAGGATGTAGGAATCCCTGAATATAGAGCATCTAGTCGTCGCATTGTCTGTTCTTCAGTCCGTTACACTCTTTGTCTGGAGAATAACTTAAAATATATTAGATGAATTTGGTTAAAACTCCACAGCGTTAAGGTCGGTGAGAGGAAGTCTAGTGGTCAAGACTCATAAGTCTATCTCAATTATTTTTAATTATCTCCGTTCAGCTCATTTTTTTTGCCCGGGTATGACTTCTAAAATATAGATATTTCCCTGAACTTCACACAGTTTAAAAAAGTTTGATTTGCATTTAAAAAAAAACAAGAACAAAAACAATAAAATAATAATAATAAATAAATAAACTTACAAACATACGTTGTAGTGTTTGTATCATTATCTCTCCAATAATAATTTATAATGTTTGCCAGGATTTTTTTAAAAGCTTTAAATAAAGACTGTTAATGTAAACTTTAAAATGTCATATTAGGCTTATCTTAAGTACTATTTCAAACTTTTTTTTTATTTCATTGAAGGAATGGCAGTGAAAAAATAACCTTAACATGTTACTTACATACAGTACTGGTGGAATAACTGCAAACACCATCAATGTCCTCAGCCGAGGCCATCCGTCATCATGTGTTTCGACCCCTAGCTCGGTACACTCTCAGGATGGGGGGTCCACAGTGGTGATCAATCACTGCGCA
>NW_026852796.1:0-31310 GCF_026571515.1 Ruditapes philippinarum
ATCATTTAGATTCTATCTTCAATCTTTATTCTATTTTTTTATTTCATGCTGATAAAACCTGTTTGTATTCTGTAAACATTGAAAATTTACTCAACAACAGTTTAGACATTAAGATAATTTATTGGACTACGGACAGTCAGTAACTTTATACACTAATTGCCTCTAGAACATAAACTGAGATTAAATGTGATAGCAATCAAGAGACTATCATTACTGGATATAAAATGATCATTAACTTGTAGTGGCAGCGCCAGCGTGAAATAAACACCTGTGAATCAATGGATATCTGAGACAATAACATTACTGTCAGACAAATAATTAATGTCCTTCATTAGGACTGACCAGTGAACTTTAAACCTAAGCAAGGCGGAGATGTAGTGTTGTTAGTATTTAGAGATTAGCTCCGCCTACTTGATTAAATATGCACACTCTGAGAACTCTCTCTCAGAGCCCTCTTTGATAGACACTTTACATTATACATGTAATATAGCAAGACCTCTGTTAATACTTCTGTAAATAAATATTAGAATAGTTTATGATATTGAGTTTTCAATACAATACAGATATAACCGAGAAAATTTGTTCCATACAAGTTCGAGATTTGTAGAGCAATATATTTTATGTGTCCCAATTTGATATTATTCAGATTTTCTACTTTCAAGCAGAACAAGTCCAAATTTTTAAATAAAGAATAAAATTTATGCCTAAAAACTCTGGTCAAACTTGTAATTACAAAATCAGTGTCCTTATCGATTTATTCCAAGAAATAATATGTAAATAGAAAAAAAACTGTCAACGAAATATTTCTAAAATAAAACCAAGCAAATAAACTTCAAGCATAATACATGTGAGAATGTTAATTAGAATTGCTTCGTGTTATATCATAGTGGGCATATAGACAATGAAATATAAGTTCTTTGTATTGTTATTTTTATTTCTCTTAGATATGTCTCATTAAAAATATTTTTGGTTAAAATCATCAGCAATTAATGGTGTATTTTTTTCTGTACGAAATCTGCTGTGGTCATAGTATTATTTTTACAATAGGTTTACCTCTTACATTTGGTTTGCTATTTCTAATCATGGTCATGCAACTACATAGTTAGGTTAAGAAGCAGACGCTTGTTTTGGTTGAGTCTATTATGTTTTTTTAGGGGGTGAGTTGTCATACACAAATTTACAATTTGTATGCATTTATTTTTTTCCAATGATTGTTATTATCTTAAATGCTTCTGGGATTGTTGTTTTATCAATTCATTTGTAAATAAGATTGTTATATGTCTATAAACGGAATAATTTTAATGAACACGAAATTAGTTCACACCTTTATGTGTATTGATAACGTGATGGTTTACGCCAATGAAAACACATCAATATTATTACAATCAGGCAGAGAAAAAGTTTGCAAGAGTAAATCGATAATCTTTATGTAGCAAACAAACTTTGAATTGCAAGTATTTTTTCATATCTTTTCGGCAGGATAAACTGTCCGAGGAGGGCCAGGCATTTTCTTATCGTAAAATGGCTGCCATTTACAGTATCAAGTGATTATCCCAAGCACCACCGCGACTTAGCGCGGGAATCATAAATATAGCTAATCTCGGCTGGAATAATAATATCTGTCATATGTTTCGGTTCGGATCGGAATATCCGTCCCGAGGTGACCCGCCCATTGGGCGGTAACGAGGCTTGCCGAGTTACCGCCCATGGGCGGGTAACCGAGGGACGGATGTTCCGATCCGAACCGCAAACATATGTCAGATATTTTTTCTTGCATATTCTACCATATTCCATTATATTTTAAATTCTTTATCTTTATTTTCAATAGAAATTTATATCATGACAACCGTAACTACTTTCTTACAAAAGCGTATGAAATTGCAACTTCATTCATAACGGTAAAATGACGTCATCCTAAGCGTGCCATTGTACAGCACGCGACTCATCTGGAACCCCCCATGCCAGATGAAATTTCCGACATGGGTAAAACTAACGGAAACGCCAGTCTGCTATGCAAGAAAATACCTTTTTGCGACGGACGCGCCCTCAGGCGCGTTCAGAGCTAAGTCATCTACATGGGATTTCGTCTGCTACACTCGCGCAAAGTGTCCTCAACCGATTAACAGCCCAAGAAAAAGTACATGAATTTGATCCTTTAAAACTTCCATACTATGTCGGGATATCTTAAAATCTTCCATATTTAGCCTTTTCAATTTCAAATTAAGTTATCCAAGTGAAAATATGGACGTATATGATTGATAAAAACGTTGTAGTCCCGTAGTATTATTGCGCAATTATGCAAATTACTGCCGAAACGATTTACCGCTGTCGAAAAAGTAGGACAGCAAATTATACTATAATAAAGGTGTAAGCTCTGAGTTCCAAGAAATTATTAGTAGGAAATAAATATTTCTACATTATACAAAACATTATTATTAACAAATCAAAATTTTTTTGGACTCTAGAATAACTCGCGCATTAATAAAAGAAGAACTATTTTTGTGACTCATACCGCGGGTTTAGCTGAATATTCAGCAGTTATTAATAAATTAGATACATTTTCTAGGTCACGATATGAGTTAACCTTCGCTATTCTAAAAATAGATTCTGCTTTACCTGTGCTGATTTTCGGACAGTAGGGAGTACACATTATACATGTTGTAAACCAGCGGATACTTACTTTGTTCACATGCAATACTTTTAGAAATTCTATACAATTGTAAGAAGCAAACAAGTTGAAAATGTAATTTAGTGTGAAAATGAAAAGGACAACTAAACACTATAGTGCTTTTAAATCAAAGCACAGAAGGCGCTGAATTTGTTTGGGTCTCAGAATGTAAGAAAGGTGCAGGTTGTGAGATTATATGTTTAGTGCCACCAATGCTTTCCAGCGTTTTAATTGTAGTAAATTGGCTATTAGACTAATTGCAACACTGATATTCAATCCAATGTTTATTTGACTTTAACAATTTAAAAAAATGAGTAAACTTTACTGGGATTTGAACTCCAGACCTCTCGCTTCCTAAGCGAGCCCGAAAACCCTTCAGCCACGGTGAATTTATATGTGAACGGCCTGACGAAAACCATATTATTCTAAATTAGGGCTTGTAACGACTTTAACTGTTGTTTTACACAGATGTAAATAATCCTGGAGCTTACTATAAGCATGTATATTTATAAAGAATCAAACTGCTGCAAGTTCTGTGGTATTTTCTGATCTTTGCAATCGTACTGTATATCTGTATGCATTTTCCTGTATAAGTTTATTTTTATGTATTATAATTCCTTTTGTAAGGCACCAGAGTTTGATACATCCGTAATTCTGCATAACTAGAGTTGCATCAAAAAATCATTTATGTCCTTTTTTTACGACAGCCACACTTTATCTTTGTATATCATGGCTACTTCCTTAACAAAAACACTTAAAAAAAAGAATTTAACAAAAAAAAAGTTTTCGCGACTTGGATACGAACTCAAGACCTCTCACTCACGAGGCGAGCGCGTTACCCTTGTACCACGGAAAAGTTATACACAGTGTGTCTGAATAATATCAAATCATTCTAAATTTGGAACTTCCATTGCAGTTCGGGTTTGTAATCCTTATTAATTTCGAGGTATTTTGTTTAGGCTAAACCTGTTGTTTATAATTGAAGTAGATATTTTAGCAAAAATCCTCTCGCCCAAACGGTCCGGCATGTAGAATCTATATATTCCACTACTCGGTTTGTAATCAACATGGCTAAAAATAGTATTTTCATTGATAAAATCATATTCATCCGCGTAATTTGTGATTGTGCATTTATTGACAATTCTATAAGCCAACGCTATTGTTTAACTTTAAATGCGTTGTAATTTGTTGGATACTTGTAACAAAATAAAATATTTCTTTCTTTTAAATCGCTAGTTTTTAGCTGTTTTGAGAACTACTTGTTGTTAGGTTTGTAGTAAACTTCTGTGTCAGAGATTGAATGTCCGCTTTGTATTTAGTTATTTTCGATCAGAAAATACAATAAAACAATATTAGAAATCTTTGACCATTCGGGAATTACTTTGCTTGAAAATTGATGCGCCTGTCTTTGACCATCTTTACGCAGTGATCTCCCCTGAATTTTTCGGCTTTAGTGTACATACAAAAGGGAAGTAACCGCTCCAAAAAATTGGACTACTTTCGGCATTTGCAATTAGCAACATTAGACTCTGAAATTTCGCTACCATTATTTGTTTGGTCTGACGACCCAAACAAATAAAAACAATTGTGACATTTAGATTAAAATAAAAACGATGTGCTCTGGCCCTTGCAAAAAAAAAAATCTAAAAAATACGGTGACTATTAATTGCTGATGATTTTAACCAAAAAATATTTTTAATGAGACGTACATATCCAAAAGAAATAAAAATACAAATGACTTATATTTTATTGTCTATATGCCCACTATGTTAAAACACGAAGCAATTCTAAATAACATTCTCACATGTATAATAACGGATTTATCCGTGGTATAATGTATTATGCTTGAAGTCTATTTGCATGGTTTTATTTTAGAAATATGTCGTTGAAAGTTTTTTTTCCATTTACATATCATTTCTTGGAATAAATCGATAATGACACTGATTTACAAGTTTGACCAGGGTTTTAGGCATATATTTCATTCTGCTTGAAAGTAGAAAATCTGGATTATATCAGATTGGGACACAAAATATATTGCTCCTTGTATGGAACAAATTTTCTCTGTTATATATTTTGTGTTTTATTTTTTTTTTTCTAAAAAAACCCTAAATGTCTCCCCGGTTGCATGTCCGTCGCATTCAGTGCTGCAGCACTTTGATTTCTTATAAGACCCCTTTCAAAATTACTAAAAATAGAACGCTGCATATCATTACTGACCACAGGTTATCTCTGGAGGCAGAAAGCTGTCTGCTAATAGCCTAAACTCATGGAAAAGAGTCTACACATGCTCAAAAATGACCATGGCATGTCTTTGGGTTTTACTCTTAATATTTCATGTCTGTAAATTTAGTTTTTTACTTTGATAAACTATCCTTTTCTGCAGACAAAACACTTCTGGTCCATTATTATTGGACAATAAAAATCTTGGCTGGTAAGCTACAGATACTGGCATTCAATGGGCCCACTGATAAGTTATTTTCTGAATTAAAATTAAACTGTATTTAAAAAATTCTCTGAGAGTAAGTTATAAAAAGGCCATTTAAGTATTTAACTGACCCTAAACACTCTTCTCCCTGAATATATGAAAAATCTTTTTAATACATGTACCAGATAAACAATATGTATCTTTACATAAATCATTTGATTGAAACTGTATACTATATGTACATTTTGATAGAAACTGAAAAGAAATCCTGAATGTGTCAAATTATGTTGCCTCTTTAAATAAAGTCATCATCATCATCATTATTATAATTATGTACTAGTGTTTGGACATGTGCAGCCAGTTCTATAATGAGAAACTTACAAGTGTTGACAAGCAAGAGACAGTGTACAAAGAACATACCTTACAATGCTTACCTGATAAAGAAAAAAAATTGATCAAATCAAATTTTCCTAAATTGTCATTGATTTATTTTAAATCATCTTTAATTTATTTTTAACCTCAGGCATAAACTCAGTTTCAAAACTATAATTAAAAACTACCAATATTAAATAAAAATATCAGAATACAGAAAAAATGAAAACAACAGACTGGCTTAAATACATATATTTGTGTAACATCTATCTAAATTATACAGGAAATGCATAACCTAGACATTTAAAATAGTTCGATTTCTGCAGAAAAACCTGTTAAAAAAATAAAGGCTTAACTTCAATTTTTGCTAACAATTAATTTACTTTGTGAAATGAAGAAATTATTAGGCCCATCAGTTACTTATTATGTTATGAAGCATTAAAAAATCATGAAGCAAAACAATTGGTCACATTATAAAACGTAAAATGAATACAAAGAATTATTTTTGTCGTTGCCACGGCTTTAATTTTCTTGTTCCAATCTTTTTATAGCCTTTGTCCATGCATCCCTTCTCCACAATAAGTATTTAGGAATCTAAGTTATGACATTGTGTTTTCTGTGTTTTGCCTATTTGAGCATCCATAAATTTGAATAAGAATGCCTTTATAAAATAAATATGTTTTGTTCTGTTAAAAACGTATTTAAAGTAGTAGCATAATATTTTGTTCCGCAACATAATGTATTCTGTTTATGCAGTTTTCATGTGTTTTTCAATAAAAGAAATATTCTATGTTAAGAGCCGACCGTGAGTTGTAAATATCATAATGTTACCATTTTCGAATTTTATGAAAATTATTTCATTAGAATATTTCATTTTTGATATTTCATTAGTTTTTTAACCTTTAACTATTTTATTCACCGTTAAGTAATATCCTTATTTTTTACATTAAACAAACCTTAAATATACCAACAAACAAAAACATCAAATAATTCACAAATGTCTGAAACATGTTAGATATATTTTGCTAATAAAAATTGCCTATTTTAACAATTAAAGTATGATTATTGATAAATAACTTCTCTTTAAACTTGTTCTGGAGGCTTATCAGTAAACAGCTTTCTGCCTCCACTAAATAAAACATGAGTGACCTGAAATTGACCTTACATTCTGCAAGGCGTCTATTTTATTGTAATAAATATTTACAAACTGTGTCTTTCGGGGGTTTTTTTATCAATATATAACCAATAATGAAGTTTATATGAATAAATAATCATATCTCAAATCTGCGACTGTGACTTACAATGAAATTCTACCTTACCAATTCTACCAAAACGTCTTCACAAAAAGTAGAATCTAGTAAGCAAATCAAAGCACTGAATGTACTGATGGGGAGGCTATGACAGAATGTTTCAGACTTATAGTTTCTTTTCTTTTTGCTTAAAATGTGCTGTTATTTCAATTATTACCAAAATAAGAAAATATGCACATTGCGCCATTTATCCTTACTGTTGTGTTCAACCATTCATATATATGGTTAATATGGTTGACTATTCATTTTGTTAATATTCCAGAACATTTCATTGAGGTCTACATTCGGACTGTTAATCATGCAAATTTTGAAAAACCTAAACTGTCAATAATAACAAGTATGACGACTGTTGAATTTAAGATAACAATAACATTTTACAACTGTCATTCCTTATCAAAATATTCTAGGACTGTTCATCATAAATACTTTATGTCATTTTAATATCATTGAATGATAATAACAACTGCAAGTTATGTAACATTTTTATTGAACATAAAAATTATACATATTTACATGTACCATAATTGAGATCAATAAGATACTGTCTTGTGATGAGTATTAACATTCTTGCTCTACGGACAGAAAGTTGTCTTCTCCCGAAGCAAATCTCGAATAAAATCACGTTTCAGAAAATTATTCCCATTTCATTACTCGTCGCTGACTTTGACGGCTTCGGATAATATTAATGCTAAATATTTCTTGAAAAAAATACATATCTGTAAAGCTTATTCAAAATTGAATCAGTCTAAGTGAAAATTGATCAGGAAGTTTGATTAATGAATTATGTAAGATGAAATTATAAGTATTGCTTTTTTTTATTTTGCTAATGTAAAATGTTATCTTGTGCTGAAATTTTGTCGGAGGGTCCTTACAGTTTACCATTATTTGTCTTTAAAAAAATATTAAGGACTATTAATGGTTTATAACAACAAAAGAACATATTGATATTGAGAATACGGTGTTGCAACGTTCTAGTTAATGACCTTTCATAAACAGTTGGTCGCTGCGTAGTAATTGGAAAATTGTTTTCAAAAATAATAAAGAATATTTGCCACCTAATTAAAGCATTTACTTATAAATTTTCATTAATGCTTTTTGTTAAAAAATTATTGATAAAGTTATTATGTAGAAGGGTTTTCAAACCAGAACTATTTTATGACCAACGTATGACTAAACCTGATTACCGCCGCAGTATGACGTCACGGAGTAGGGATTTTGAAAAAATAAACAAAAAAAATCAAGAATTTTTCAGAGAATTATTACTTTACAAATTGCAGATATCAAGTTAAAGAATGAAAATATTTTCATATTGTAAATGTCTGTGATGAGTGATGAGTCAGCTTAAAAATCAAGGTACTATTTTTTTACCTGATTACCGCTGCAGTAAGATTTGACGAATGGTATTAACATTGGGGAGGCATAGCCTCCCCAAAAAAAACAACAACAACGGTATACGCAGGTAAATTTTGTTATGGAGCTCCATACTCATTTTGTAAAACATTTTAGGCCAATTTTATTGCATCAGGAATTTTATTTGATCAAATATCTATTTGAGATGTTTCGTCCCATTTATATCATTCTGACGACTTTACTATATTTACGATGTATTCATTCATATTAGCAAGCGCATGCGTATATGCGAAGTTTAACGTGTAGGCATAAACTTAGATTTTATCAATGAACTGTTATTTTTTGTTTTCTTTAAAGGAATGTAGAGTCTATTATTTCATGAAAATGAACGATTTGGAACTTTCAAAGCATTAAAACAACTTTGCAAACAATATTTTAATGATGTGTAGTCGGAACCTAATAATACTGCAGAATGAAGAACTAGTTTCTATAGCGGTTTTTTATCCGAAAGCGGATGTTGTTCGGTAACGACTTAACCTGTAACGACTGCGGATATTTAGCTTATAACTCTGTATACATTGTTGCAATGGTAGGAAAACCAGACAGGCACGTGTTTATTAATCAATTTAATACGGATAGCCTTTTTATAAATCAAATGCAATTTAGAGCAATGTAAATGCGAATTTTATAGTAATATATGTAACAAATGTGTTATCGAACAGAGCAATTCCGATTCCTTTTCAGTATTAAAGTTCAAAAAGTACTTATGATTATTACGACTTTGTAAACAATTATAATTCGGAACAATTATCCTTCAGGACCTCTGAACTAAGATATATTTTTGCATATACATGTAAAAGATTGAATAATTTAGGATCTACTATTTATAGTAACCCTAACCCTAACTCCTGTAATCATTTAAACAAACTATCTAGCATTAATGACATCTCAAGAACCTCTGATGGAATTTCTAATATAATGTTTAGTAAAAATAATCATTCGTATACTGATAGTTCTTTCTGTGAAAGCTGGACAATATTATTCTTTTCATAGCTCTGGTGGCCATTTTGTGCAGCGAAGTAGAACGTGCTGGCGAAATGCACAACTAAGGTTAGTACTGATCACTCCTGTTAAGTTTGGTTGAAATCCTACCAGTTGTTTGACCTGTGAAAGCTGAACAAGATTTTTCTATTTTTAGCGCTGGTGGCCATTTTGTGCAGCGAAGTAGAACGTGCTGGCGAAATGCACAACTAAGGATAGTACTGTTCACTCCTGTAAAGTTTGGTTGAAATCCTACCAGTAGTTTGACCTGTGAAGGCCAGGCAAGATTTTTCTATTTTTTTGCTCTGGTGGCCATTTTGTGCAGAGATGCAGAATGTGCGCTGGTGATGTGCACAACTAGAGATGGTACTGATCACTCCTGTAAAGTTTGGTTGAAATCCTACCAGTAGTTTGACCTGTGAAGGCCAGACAAGATTTTTCTATTTTTAGCTCTGGCGGCCATTTTGTGCAGCCAAGAGGAACATTCTGCGATATGCAAAACTAGGGATGGTACTGATCCCTCCTGTAAAGTTTGGTTGTAATCCCACCAGTAGTTTGACTTGTGATGGCCGGACATGCTTTTTCTAGTTTTAGCTCTGGTGGCCATTTTGTGCAGCGAAGCTGAACGTGTCGGTGGTGATGTGCACAACTAGGGATGGCACTGATCACTCCTGTAAAGTTGTTAAGGCCGGACATGCTTAATTCTGACGGACGGACAACCGGACAGACGGACGGCGAAGGCAAAAACAAGATGTCTCTAAAAAAATTTGGGAGACATAATAATCGAATTATACAGTTCAAAGGATTAAAACGGAATGAACCATTGCTCGTAGTGTTAAGTAACGTAAATGGTATTTTTCGATTTTTCTTTGTACGGATTTATTCACTTCGATATGTTAATTTTTCGTTTAAGTTAAGTCGTATTTTGAAATAACAATTTTTGTAGATTGGTTCTAATTGTTTAAGTCTTAAAATGCGATGCATCAATTGGCTTCAAATTGATACGCAAGAATGGATGGCCCCAGCAATCATTCTCAACACTCCATATACATGTATTAGTGGTAGAAGCCCATCTATAATGCTCACTAAGATTGAAGTTTAAAGATAGCAAAAAAAGCAGTCTCAGTTGAGAAAGTGAAAGCCAACTTGAGATTTTTCTCAGGTGAGTAAGAATCTCAGTCAGATTTAAGAAATTTTAAGTTGTGAATTATCTCAGTTTGAGGTCTGATGAGTGAATTATCTCAGTTTGAGGTCTGATGACCTCTCCAATAATAGCCGATGACGTTCCGATTGCAAAAATGCATGCGCATATTTAGTATATAATATTTGAAATCTGACCAAATATTGTTATCATGGATGTACCATTATAGCGGACCTTTATATTCCACGGCATCTTTGGCGTGTATGGATATGCTCTTTCAGTCGTATGCAGCCATATAAATTTATTGTTTCAGTTACATCATAACGTCTTAAATGACGCAATTTTGCTGTGATGCGAGGGAGATATCCATAGCCTATACCTTACTGAAATATGCGCGTAGGGTGCCTCTCTCTCTCTCAACCTAAACCACACTCACACACACCTCCCCTTCAAGACAAGTGCAAGTCAACGTATGAAATAACATAACGTGTCAAACAAAACAACAGAGATAATTAATTATATGTACATTTATAGTAAGACGCATAAAACGTAGTTAAATATTAATGTCTGCTGTAGGCAAAACAGATACTAGAATATATTAGTATATCCAAATGATACATATACCTTGTATATTTTATGCTGATTTAAAGTTGAAATATGTTCAGTAAAACAATCATTTATATGGTGTTTGTAGTATTGTCAAGATGAAAAAGGATGGACACGTAAACTATGTAAATGGACTAGTCAAGTAAGTTACTTAAAAACGAATTATATTATCCCCCGTTCGGGATATGGCAATAGTCTCCGTCCGTCCGTCCTCTTTTTGTTTGCGTGCGTGCGTGCCCGCGTGTTTCTCGATATTTACATACACATAAGTTTACGGTATCGTCAACGTTATTGGTGGTCTCAGGGTCTTTCATATAGAATTATATTTGAAAGACCATGTTTGTCTCGTTATTTTGAAAATATACGGGATTTTTTAAGCAATGTATAATAATTTGTGGTAGAGAACATGGTTAAAAAGAAGTTAAAATATCCGAAAAACCTAATTAGAAAGAACGTAAAAGTCTGAGAAACTTCTTCAGGGTACATAAAAAAATGTTATCACATACCCTGCCGCTTTTGCGACTCCGTAAAAATGGTATTGCACGGCCGTGCATATATTTTAACGTGACGTCAATTTCATTATACAAACATTATTTTAGCGTCACACAATAGGTGCGTCAATAACAAAAAAAACGATTATTTTCACTGTAAACTGTTTTATGTAAGTTATGTGATAAATAGAATACTATATTTGTGTAGATTCATTACTTAAGGTGACAACAGACACTTTCCGTGGTACTCACATAAATGTCATTTAAACCAACTTATTTTAGTAATTAGTGTTATTTATTTAATCTTTGTGCATTAAATGTCGTTGATCATCATAAAAAATAACATATTTGAAAAAAATGCCTTTGTAAATGATTGATTTTTAATAAAAATCCTAAAATTTTAAATCGTCATATCAAAGTCATTTTTTATTTCTTTGTCATCAAACTTTTGGAAAATAAACATACTTATAATATCTTGGGAACCGTGTCTCAAATTTTTTCTATCTTTTCTCAAAAAGATATTACGTAACGTCAAACATTTTATGCGACTTTTTTCACCATACATATTACGTAATTAAAGATAATTAAGTCGCTGATTGAGCAAACAAAAATCCCTGACACGGTTCCCTTCGTAAATGAATTCCCTTTCATGTGCTTTAAACTGCATGTTAATTGCTTGATTATTAAAAAAGTTGTGCCGATTCAAAGTTAGTCCGACCCGCATCAAACGAAGTGTCATAAATCGGCTGTTTTCTCTCGGACCCTACGTTTCACGCTAAATAATTGCATAATACACAAATATCGCACCAGAGAGGGTCACAAGTTGCGGTAACATACTCTAACAACTTTTTATGATCCAGTCACATCTGACCAATTAAAAAGTTGCTGATTAATATCAGTTTATAACAGAAATTTCTTCAAATCTTAACGTGATTTACCGTCCGTCTGGTATCGGTCGCACATGTCACGTGACTTTCGGTAAAATTTGAGGCACTCGGTCGGGGGAAATGGAACGTATTTGCGCACCGCTAGCGGGATATTTAATTGTTTCACTTTTGAAGTTTAATTATTATTATTATCATCAGCATTATTATTATATTATACCAGTGTCACTCTGTCTGTGTATTCGTGTATGTAATTCCGTTAAAATATAAATTATTAATAAAAAAAACTGAGCTTCTGACAGTCTTTTAAAGTCCATGGTAGGTGTACAAATAAGAACGGGATATTATATATTTTTTCCTCCAAATTGATATAAATGCTTCACATATTTTAATAGAAATAAAAGGTATCACTCGATCATTATGATCTGACCTTCTTGACTTCTATTATCATGAATATCATCTATGCACGACATAGAGATCCAGTTTCTACTGGGATATACAATAAATTCTATACTTTGTCCCAGGTTTATCGATTTACTGGCGAACAATTAATTCTAAGCATTCACTGATATATATTTTATTATCTTTTTTTATTGATTCATAGAGAAATAATCATCCTTAGACAACCTAAAATGGTTTAGAAATCTGTCAGGGACACCTTACCACAAGTCATATAGGCGTTCACATAAAAAATGTTGTCTGTTTTTGTTGTTGTTTTACTTGACATTGTTAGAAAACGAGGTTGAATGTAAAGCAAGCCCTTGAATCCGTACAAAAGTCCATAAACTCAATTTAATATCTATCAGATTAATGGGACAGACAAATTATTTTCACACATTATTGATATTTTACCAACTATATTTTTAATCAACGATTTACCGCTATGCTTAATTATTTATGTTTCATACATTATGTTACGTACATTGGCCGACGATTTCTTATTTTATAAAAAAGGCTAAATAAAAGGTAGACGATATTCATAAAATTTGTACGATACATGAATTACGAGTAGTATGGACCAGTATGGACCGGTAATTCACGCATATATGGAACTACCGATTTCCCTCATTGATGCCTCAACAGGGGGCGGAGCGTTATCGATAATTGACAAGTTACGCGAATAGCAGATACAAATGGTACAGGTACCGTTTTAAAACGTTTAAAAACACATTTTTTAGACTAACTGCTTGCAAAATTAAATCACGAATGTGTTCCGAAAAGGTTGATAAATCTACTTAGCAAAAAATTTCATTTTAGGTATTTTCAGTGATAATTGACTCCGTTGAACTCGCATAAAAATATTCGGTTTTCCAAAAAAAAAAAAAAAAAAACTAAATAAACCCACAGGTGGCAGTATCAGTGTTTGGACACCCCACCCCTATCTGCCCCTGGACCCCTACTACAACCCTGAAAAAATAATTCAACACTCTATGGCTTACTATAAGGTACCAAATACAAAACCACCGATGAAATTATATAAAAAAAAAATTTCCACTATCAAAATTATAGTTATAGAAAGGTGAAAAGCCTACTATATGTTCATTTGCCAAACAATGTGGAACACGGGAAATTTTTTATATATTTTTTTTTTTATTTCAGGGTTGTAGTAGGGGTCCAGGGGCAGGTCCAAACACTGATACTGCCACCTGTGAATAAACCCTTTATGATATACAAATACCGTAATTAAAATAAAATGTAATAATAAATTGAAACCCAAAAAAAAGAACAATTTTAAAGGGTTGGGATGAAGGCACAACTGTGCAAGCCTTTCCTTTTAAAAGGAAACTTTATCTTGTTAATCATTTTGTAATACACAGTGTTATTGCCTTACCTATAAATAGAATGATGACCTGAACGAAAATCTATTTATAGAAGTAGTTTTAGTTTACCGAAACGGTCATTCGTGTCGCAACGAACTGGAGAATTTTGCAGGAAATGAAATGCAAACATATTAAAACAATTAATTGCAATCTTTAAGTAGGCAATTTTTACGAATTGTTCTATCATAGTCTGCAATTTTAACATGAGTTGTTATGGGTTTATTGATAGGCATGTAAACACACTGATGGGCCAGACTAAGTCATTAAAATAGAAATAAATCGATCAATTAACAGACTTTGTTCATTTTGACTATTATGTTGTATGTTCCAAAGAAAATACCACATGAACTTGAAATTCTATCAAATAAGCAATATTAATGATGATATCCAAAAATACCCCTATATAGTATAAATAAACTTATACCATATAGGGGGTATATTTTGGATATTATAGACCTGTATATTTTGGATATTATCGTTAACATTGATAGAATTAAAGTTCCTGTGAAAAAAAAAAACATTTAATATTCAAATCTCTAGCATGCCTACCAAAGTTCGCGATGAACAATGTCTTTCGTCCGCCCATTCATAAATGATATAGTATACAATATACTGGTTAAAACCAATTAACCATTGAAAAGTTTATGAGACTATCTGGAGTGGTTCATTTTCTTGCTTGGACGCCCTTTGATGCTTTGTATCAGTGCTTTTCTTGTTTATTACTATAACGCGACACAAATGACCGTTTCGGTCAAAACAAAAACTACTTCTATAAAATGATTTTCGGACATTCACAATGTTATTAGATAGGTCATCTATTTATAGCTTTCGAATTCATCTACACGACTGTGTCCTACAGAATAATTAGTAATTTCCTGTAGAAGATACAAATGTAAGAAATAAATCACCGAATTTAAGTTTATTTTTGTTTTGTCTTTTATACTGTTGAGGCGTGAAATTTGTTCCCGTTCTCATTCATTTATATGACATGCTGCGAATCACCGGAGGGGAAACCAATATATGACTTTACATAATAGATAAAATACGGGTCCATGGACAAAAAAAAGTCAACACAAATAGCTCCGCGCCTGTGTGGGCGCGGAGCAATAACACGAGATTACGACACATTTACAAATATAAAGCCATTTTCGTACCATATAGATATACTTTGCAAATAATGACCGTTAAGTTTATTGCTCCGCGCGGAGCTTTTTGTGTTGTACTTTTTTTTGTCCATGGACCCGATTTTTATCAATTAATCCCTTCGATTTACAGCTAAAAATGAATTCGGAAGAACGATATCCTTTCGATTTCTATCATGTTAAGTCATAAATTGGTCTCTGCTTCATGTAATATTAATGAATGTGAACGGGAACAAAGCTATAAAAAGATATGGCCTAAACATTGAGAAAGTCAGAAAATCTATTTATAGAAGTAGTTTAATTAACCACTATGGTAATTGAACTTTTGCAGAATGAAATGCAAACATATTCAACCATAAATTGCACCCTTTATAACTTATCGAAAAAATTAAAGTAAATTAATAGCTCCCCTAATTATTTAAATCGAACCTGGTGTCCCGATTTTTTCATTTGAAAAACCTGTTCCGGTTAGGTGGTTTTCTGCTTACATTTATAAGTGCATGATTGAACGGGAAACCAGCTGCAATCGTGCCAATCGCAACTTTTCGGCCTTTTCCGTCACTCTTCGGATTAATGATAATAGCCGATGTACTTCCGATTGCAATCGTGACAATTCGGGCGATTCCGTCATACTGCGGAATCAGACGAAGTAATATTACGGAAATCTAAGCTATTTTAGTTACTTCGGTAATCCCAGTTTGTTTATATAAATAGGATTCGTATTTTTACTTGATTTATTGATTTAAACCGTAATAAATTATAAACGAAATTCTTCCGTTTCAATTCTTTTTCAAGACGCAAAAGTTAGTTTCTTTTATAATTGTTTTTTGTTTGTATTAGTTTTACACAATAGAGGATGTTGACTGTAGTGGTATTCCGTCTTCAAAGGGTGGTCCAAATCACACAGAATATTAGTGCATGATCGAGTTATATTTAGATCTACTGAACTTGGTGAGGTAATCTAAAAATAGCCCATGCATATCATTAACCTCAACACGTGATGATTTATAGATAGCGCATCGTATCTGGGAACATGCTTATTAATTAAATGAAATGTGCACACTTGTTTCCTTTCAGTATGATAGATCTTCACGTTAGTATTTTTACGATTGATTATTTTCTTTATTAGTTTTATACAATAGAGAATAGATTTCAAATCGTTTTGACAAAAATATTCGTTTTTACAAAAATAAAAACAAATAAATTTATATGTTGGGATGAAGGCACAACTGTGCAAGCCTTTCCTTTTAAAAGGAAACTTTATTTCAATTAGAAGTTGATTCAATTTTGTTTGAAGGCAATGTATGGAAAGCCTTGACTGTCTTATGATTGTAAAATAAAAATGAACGTTGTTGTGTCACTCTTTCTTTATACAATGTGCACTCATAAATATATTATGTAGACGCATCCTTATATGAAGTCAACTGAACAATATATGATGTCAATGTGTCTTTATATGATGTCGACCAATCATTATACGATGTGCATTTATGAATATTTGATGTGGTAGAATCATTATATACAGTCAACTTATCAATATATTATGTCAATCTTTCATTATACGATGTGATTCTATTATTATACGATGTGCATTTATGAATATATTATGTGGTTGCATCATTATATATAGTCAACTTATCAATATATTATGGCGATCTATCATTATACGATGTGCATCTATTGTTATACGACCGCTGCTTTATATGAAGTGCAAACATCATTATATCGTGTGCTTCTGTCATTATACTGATGGGGTTAAATTTACCGAGTTATATCTCACTATGCACCGTTCGTGGCGACAGCGGGAAAACTCAAAGTAAATTGTATTATATATTGTTAAGCTGACTCTATATAAAGACAATTCTACATAATAAAGTGTTGTTTTGACTCTATATACGAATGGTTCCACACAATATATTCGTAATTGCACATCATATAATGAAAGACTGACGTCATATAAGGACACATACACACCATATAATGTTAAGTTGACTCTATATAAAGACGATTCTACATAATATACAGAAAAATGCACAGTGTATATTGATAGATTGACATAATATAAGGAGACATTGACATCATATAACGTTGACTCTATATAATTATTATTCCACATAATATATTCATAACTTCACATCATATAATGACAGACTGACATAATATATTGTTATTTTGACCTTATATAAGGATGGTTCCACATAATATATTCAAAAATGCACATCGTATAATGATATACTGGCATCATATAAGGACGTGTTGACATCATATATTGTTCAATTGACTACATATAAAGATGGATCCACATAGTATATTGATGAGTGCACATTGTATAAGGAAAGGTTGACTCAATATATTGCTTTTTGCGACGGACGCGCCCTCAGGCGCGTTCAGAGCTAAGTCATCTACACATGGGAATTCGTTGGCTACAATCGCGCAATGTGTCCTAAACCGATTAACAGCCCAAGAAATAGTACATGAATTTGATCCTTCAAAACTCCCATACTTTGTCTGGATATCTTAAAATCTTCCATATTTAGCCTTTTCAATTTCAAATTAAGTTATCCAAGTTAAAATATGAACGTATATTATTGATAGAAACGTTGTAGTCCCGTAGTATTATTGCGCAATATGTAAATTACTGCCGAAACGATTTACCGCTGTCGAAAAAGTAGGACAGCAAAATATACTACAATAAAGGTGTAACGTCTGAGTTCCAAGACATTATTAGTAGGAAATAAATATTTCTACATTATACAAAACATTATTATTATTAACAAATCAAAAGTTTTTCGTGACTCTATGATAACTCGCGCATTAATAAAAGAAGAACTATTTTCGTGACTCATACTGCGGGTTTAGCTGAATATTCAGCAGTTATTAATATATTAGATACAGTACAATGGTTAGTATAAATATCTATTTTTGAAAATGCATGTAAGAAGAGAGTTTTTCAACACTTTACCGCCATGTAGTCTTTCGTGGTAAGGAAGTTATAATATCAGTTCTACTTCCGATTCCTGTGGTTTGTTTACATATTTTTCTAGGTCATGATATGAGTTAACCTTCGCTATATTTTTAAAATAGATTCTGCTTCACCTGTTCTGATTTTTGGACAGGCGATTCTAAAGGGAGTACACATTATACATGTAATAAACCAGTGGATTACATGCAATACTTTTAGAAATTCTATACAATTGTAAGAAGCAAACAAGTTGAAAATGGAATTTAGTGTGAAATTGAAAAGGACAACTAAACACTGTAGTGCTTAAGTGACATTTAAATTAAAATAAAAACGATGTGCTCTGGCCTCTACATCTTTACCTTGTGAATAAAAAAAAAATCTAAAAAATACACTATTAATTGCTGATGATTTTAACCAATTTTTTTTTTTTTAATGAGACATATCCAAGAGAAATAAAAATAAAAATGACTTATATTTTATTGCCTATATGCCCACTATGATATAACACGAAGCAATTCTAAATAGCATTCTCAAATGTATAATGTATTATGTTTGAAGTTTATTTGCATGGTTTTATTTCAGAAATATTTCGTTGACAGTTTTTTTTTCTATTTACATATAATTTCTTGGAATAAATCGATAAGGACACTGATTTACAAGTTTGACCAGAGTTTTTAGGCATAAATTTCATTCTGTATTGCTTGAAAGTAGAAAATCTGAATTATATCAGTTTGGGACACACAATATATTGCTCTACAAATCTCGAACTTGTATGGAACAAATTTTCTCTGTTATATATTTTGTGTTTTGTTTTGTTTTTTCTAAAAGAAGCCTTAATGTCTCTCCGGTTGCATGTCCGTCGCATTCAGTGCTGCAGCACTTTGATTGGACATAGCAATGTTCAGGTTTATAATTATAAGACAGTCAAGGCTTTCCATAGCAATCGGTTTATGGTGGTTTGAGTGGAATGTTGATTTGCCGAATACTGCGACATGTATTTCAACAACAGAAACTTTCGTCGAGGTGTTATGGGTTGATTACACAATGGCGGGTCAGACAAGTACGGAATACCGTTAGGGCCATCGTGGTAATACGTTAAAATACAGAGGGCGACAATGCGATAGTGCGATGACGACAATACGACAGTGCGATGACGACAATGCGACAGTGCGATGGCGACAATGCGATAACGCGATAGTACGATGACGACAGAGCGATAGTGTTATCGCACTGTCGCCATCGCACTGTCGCATTGTCGTCATCGCACTGTCGCATTGTCGTACTGTCGTCATTGCATTGTCGCACTGTCGCCATCGCATTGTCGCACTGTCGTCATCGTGTTATCGCATTGTCGACTCTCGCCTTCTGGTGGACGGTTCTAAACTGCTGGCGAATAAGCTGACGGTATAGAATATGGGATAAATTTACTTTTGTCAATAAATCTTTTTCTTCTTGTTTTTTCTTTTCCTTTTTATTTTTTTTTGTTTCTTTCTTTTCTGAATACTAATAATGTTTAATTAAAATTATAAATTAATAATAAGAAACATTTTATATATAAATACTGAAAGAGTTATACATAGACGGAAAATGTAATAAATTGTGTGAAACTTTAATATACAATGTAATAGAAATATTTCAGATGAAAATGATCTTATGTTGACATTAAAAATATGCCCAAAAAAAATCTTTGTTTATTACTTGTATAAAAAAAGACAAACAAATTATATTGATAATTCCATTCGTCATCAGTGGTTTTATTGTTTTGTAAGATATATAATTTATTATATTACTAACATTGTAAATAAAGATACATATAATTACAAATTTACGTCAACACATAATTTTTTCTATATATCTAACATAAGTGGTCAACAATTTTCACTATAAGTTTAACTTAACAGCAGATCCTACTATAAGTTTAACTGGTCAGCATATTGTACTATAGCCTACTGATTCCGCTGGTGGACAATGTGTTTCAATGTTGAAAAACACATCTATCCGTTATATTTAATCCGGAAAAAATCTTACTGTTTATTTATTTTTTTTAAGGGAAACATGCAAAGTTCGAATTACCAACTACCTGCCGGTAGGTAGTAGGGAATTGAGAGTAACCAACTACCTATCAAATCGACGCTTCTTTAGATATTTATCAATGTCTAAGATGGAGTTGTTGAACATAGCGCTTTTATATTTCCTAAAGATAGTAAATAAATATGATTAAATAAAAAAAAACATTCAAGATATACTAGATTTCTGTGTCCACTTGTTTTATATATAGCCAAAGTTATTTTAGTTCAACCTTGAGAAACTGCTTATGAACAGAGGAAAATGATATTTGCAGTGAAGTACTTATTTATTTTGCAATACTAACGTTAGTAATCAAAGCACAGAAGGCGCTGAATTTGTTTGGGTCTCAGAATGTAAGAAAGGTGCAGGTTGTGAGATTATATGTTTAGTGCCACCAATGCTTTCCAGCGTTTTAATTGTAGTAAATTGGCTATAAGACTAATTGCAACACTGATATTCAATCCAATGTTTATTTGACTTTAACAATTTAAAAAAATGAGTTACCTTTACTGGGATTTGAACTCCAGACCTCTCGCTTCCTAAGCGAGCCCGAAAACCCTTCAGCCACGGTTAAATTTATATGTGAACGGCCTGAAGAAAACCATATTATTCTAAATTAGGGCTTGTAACGACTTTTAACTGTTGTTTAACACAGATGTAAATAATCCTGAAGCTTACTATAAGCATGTATATTTATAAAGAATCAAAGGGCTTCAAGTTCTTTGGTATTTTCTGATCTTTGCAATCTAAATCGTACTGTATATCTGTATGCATTTTCCTGTATTAGTTTATTTTTATGTATTATAATTCATTTTGTAAGGCACATACGGAATTCTGCATAACTAGAGTTGCATCAAAAAATCATTTATGTACTTTTTTTACGACAGCCACACTTTATCCTTGTAAATCATGGCTACTTCCTTAACAAAAACAATTAAAAAAAGAATTTAACAAAAAAAAAATTTCCTCGACTGGGATTCGAACTCGAGACCTCTCACTCACTAAGCGAGCGCGTTACCACTGTACCACGGAGAAGTCATACACAGAATGTCTGAATAATATCAAGTCATTCTAAATTTATAACTTCCATTGCATTCAGGTTTGTAATCCTTATTAATTTCGAGGTATTTTGTTCAGGGTAAACCTGTTGTTTAAAATTGAAGTAAATATTTTAGCGAAAATCCTCTCGCCCAAACAGTCCGACATGTAGAATCTATATATTCCACTACTCGGTTTGTGTAGTATTCGGTAATCTACATGGCTAAAAATAGTATTTTCATTGATAAAATCATATTCATCCGCGTAATTTGTGATTGTGCATTTATTGACAATTCTATAAGCCAACGCTATTGTTTAACTTTAAATGCGTTGTAATTTGTTGGATACTTGTAACAAAATAAAATATTTCTTTCTTTTAAATCGCTAGTTTTAAGCTGTTTTGAGAACTACTTGTTGTTAGGTTTGTCATAAACTTCTGTGTCAGAGATTGAATGTCCGCTTTGTATTTAGTTATTTTCGATCAGAAAATACCAGAAAACAATATTAGAAGTCTTCGACCATTCGGGAATTACTTTGCTTGAAAATTGATGCGCCTGTCTTTGACCATCTTTACGCAGTGATCTCCCCTGAATTTTTCGGCTTTAGTGTACATACAAAAGGGAAGTAACCGCTTCAAAAAAGTGGACTACTTTCGGCATTTGCAATTAAGAACATTAGACTCTGAAATTTCGCTACCATTATTTGTTTGGTCTGACGACCCAAACAAATAAAAATTGGTTTATGGTTTATGCCTTATTTTCTTCTTATACTATATGGTCAGCAGACTTAACGTACGGTGCTTTAGGTACACATGTATAGTAGAATCTGCTGACCAGTTAACCCATTACCGCATAAGCATTTTGTGAAAAATAGCTGTTTTCAATGGAAAAAAAACCTGTTACACAAGTTCAAATTGCTATGAAACTATAACGTCGTTGGTTCTACTCAGGTACCCGTTCGTGCCCGAAATAATGCACGGAAGGGCACCTGTGTTCTTCCTCCACCAGTAAAGCTGGAACGTCGCCACATGACCTATACTGTGTCGGTGTGACGTAAAACCCAATCAATCAATCAACTATGAAACTATAAAAAAATGCTTTAATACTGATCAAACTTGGCACAAATTTTACTGAGCCAAAGCATTTGTATCTTGATTTCCTGTAACCATAACAACGAGGGGACATTTAAAAAACACTATGTTGTGTTAATTTTTTTCCATCAAAGCTGCAACTTCCCGATGGGTCGGGATAGAGTGAAGCGCTTTCAGCGTTGGTTACACGTTACCTTAAGATCGACCTGATGCCATTTTGAGCCTCTCACAAGTTCAAATTTGTCTTGGAGTTGAGTGGGGCGCCAGTCCCCCTTCAAACCCCCCTGCAGAAGAGGGCACCCCCTCTCTTACACCCCGATGTATCTGATAAATAGGGCATGGTTTTCACTATTTGAGGCATCAAAAGGGAGGGTGAAAAGGCATGTATGAGGTAAAAGGTAAAACATATAGTAAAATATGTTGACCAGTTACACTTAAACAGTTGACCAATTAGATATCTAGAAAAATATGTTATATTGCCAGCATAATGTTAGTAAATATAATAGATTCTACATCTCACAAACCAATCAAACCACTGCTGACAAACTAAAATATAAAAGAAATTGCTTGTGTGGTTTTTGCCGTATTTTCTTCTTATTCTATATGGTCAGAAGATTTAACGTCATGCGAAAAACTGCTGACCACTTAAACGTAAGTAGAATCTGCAGACCAGTCAAACATATAGAAGAATCTGCTGACCTACAGTTAAACTTATAGTGAAAATTGCTGACCACTTATATAGATATATAGAGAAAATTAAGTTTAACATACATTTCTTATTGTTTACCACTGTTAGTAAATTTAATAAATTCCAACTCTATTCCAACATTTTTGTTCTGTATATACATGCCATCTGTAAATTATACATTTGAAGATTATGTACAACATTTAGATGCTTTACAAGGATTACATGATTTATACTCTGCTGAAGGAAATGTCATTTACTGTGGTGATATGAATGTTGATATAGACAATGAAATACAGACACATCGCAACAGAGTGCAAAGCTATAAACAATTTCTAAGCATAAATAATCTAAAACTTTGTGAAACTAGTGGAGAAAAGTATACTTTTCGCCCTACTCAAAAAACTTTAGACTATATTATAGTTAGTAAGTCACATTATGATATTGTTAAATCTTGCCATGTGTTTGATGATGCATGTTGTTCTGTTTCAGACCATTTACCGATACTTACTAAATGTGTTTTACCACTGACTCATATATATGTCTCTCATACTCCATATGTAGCATGGAGCAAGTGCAAACCTGATAATCTCTTAGCATATGCCTATTTACTCAATACGATGTTATCAGAATTAGACATCTCAAATTTGAGCTATATAATAGAAAATATTGAGCATTTATATAGACATGTTGTTACATGCATAAAACATTGTTCTGATATGTTACTTCCTATAAGTAAATTTAACAATCATGTTAAACCGTACTGGAACATAAATGCTCAGAAAAACGCTATTTCGGATGTTAATAAAAAATACTATGATGACCTAAATGAAACTGCTGAATGTGATATGAGGCTCTTTTGGAGTTTAATTAAACGCAGAAAAGGTAAACGATCTAATCCAATTAATGAGATCTCTCATGGAGACCATCTTACTCGAGAACCTGCTGAAATTGCGCAAACTTTCAGAGACTATTACGCCAATGTATTCACCCCGAAAAATAATGAACGCTTTGACAATGATTTTTTGAATAATCTCGATGAAAGTGTTAGAATGTTCGAAGAAAGCGATGACTATTCAGAAGATGACATTTTGACAAATGAAATTACCATGAACGAGCTGAAAGACTGTTTTCGTGATATGAAATGTAGAAAAGCACCCGGTCTTGACTCTATTACAACCGAGCACATCATTCATGGAGGTGAAACATTAGCTTCATACTTGTTAAAACTTTTCAACATAATGCTCGAATGTAATTATATTCCTGGAGCATGCAAATCTGGAGTAATAATTCCAATACATAAGGAGGGGAAACTTAGAACAGAACCAAAAAGTTATCGACCAATAACCCTTCTGCCAGTTATTTATGAACTATTTAAACGAGTGCTTCATCATCGTCTAACGTATCAAAAACATTTAGGACCAGTAACCGCATCTTTCAATTTACAAGAAGCTGTACTATCATACACAGAGAGTAACTCTAGTGTGTATGCCGCTTTCCTAGATACTGCAGGTGCATTTGACAATGTGAGACACAGTGCCATTATCGTGAAAATGCATAATTTAGGAATCAAGGGTAAATTTCTGCGACTCATAATTAACAGTTATAAAGATATATTTGGCTGCGTCACCGTTAATGGCGTTACGTCAGATATATACCCAGTTTTGCAGGGCATTCGACAGGGCGGGATAATGTCTACTTGGAGCTACCTACTTTTTATTGATGAGCTTTTACAAAATCTTAAAATCTGCAAACATGGAATTATAACCGGTAATATTGCATGTGGCAATCCAACACTTGCCGATGATTTGACACTATTAAGTCCATCGTTAACATCACTAGAGAATCAGCTTGCTATTGTTAACACATACGCAAATACATGGGGATATGAATTTAACTATAGCAGATGTTGTGTATTGAAGTTTGGCGGAAAAATTTCTGACAATATATTTCAAGCAAACTTTGGTCATTCTGAAATATCATCATGTGATACCGTTGTGCATGTTGGAATTAAACTTAATAAGACATTAAGTGTAACAGATACAATCGATCAACGTATACATAAAGGACAATCGTCACTTTTTTCAATATTATCCCTAGAAAACAATGTTGGTGATATAAATCCACTGACCCTAGCATCATTAGTAAAAAAAGTATCATTTTTAACCTTTCTCTATGGGGCTGAAATATGGCATAACATTTCAAATACTGACATTGTAAAGATCCAACGATTTGAACGATTGGCAGCGAAACAAATACAACATCTCCCACAGTCAACTAGAACGGACATGGCTCTGAGCACACTGGGATGGTTTACTATTGAAGCAGACATAGACCAGAGAAAGCTAACTTTCCTACAAAAACTGTGTACTATACCAACACACTATCTGTCAAGAAAACTATTTAATTACAGACTTAACTTATTTGTTATGAAAGGTTATTGTAATCAACGCGGCTTTGTTCCCGAAATATGCAGACTATTGTACAAATACGGATTATTCCATTTCATTTCTGACTACATGAAACATGCACATTTTCCATGCAAATACTCGTGGAAAAATACTATTAAAAAGGAAATTACACATACACAAAACAACATGTGGCAACAAAGAATTAACAGTGATAGAGATTTTGACAGATCTATAGCAGTTCATCAATCAGTAACGCCTTTACATTTATGGCTGTTTTCAAATACAAACAGTGAGATTAAACATGCTAGAAGTGCAACGAAAATACTTCTATATCGACAGTTTTATACAAGTTATTCCTGTACAAAATGTCTACAAGAAACTAGTGATATAAACAGACATATCTTAGCTGAATGTGATACATATACACGTGAACCAACACGCTTTACACATTCAATTGATCAGAAATTTAGCTTTGAAGTTTGCAGCTATTTTCTTAGAATTAACTCGGGAGCATTCTTGCGAGGACTCTTTGATTCCAATTTATTGGCTGTCTTTAGTATTAATCCAGAACTCCAAAATGGCTTCACCAGCCTATGTTGTAAATACGTTCACGACCTAACGATGGAATATAAAAAGTAATCTCTAGAACATTCTAATAACATTCTCCATGAGAGGATGTTTATCTTAGACTTCTAAGGTTAAATGCAATATAATAAATCCATACTAAATGTTCCTTTACATGGCACTTATATTTCGTGTTTTCGATAAGTTATAAATAATCGGGAAAATATTTAGTAAAAATGCATAAAAAAATATTCAGTAAATACCATTATGTCGAACATTGACTATATATCATGTGCTTATTAATAAGTTAACATTGTGTATGCAGGTTGTTATAATTCTATATAATGTAACTCTATATTTAATGTATGCATAATCAGTAATCGTATGCTATTATGTTATGTTCTCATGTAAATGTGTTAATTAATTGTTATATTAGTCACTGAAAAGTGGAATAAAAGATTATATATCCTACAAAACAATGAAGCCACTGATGACCAATCAAAAATATAATAGAAAAAGCAATATTTTTTATATTAAACAAAGCCGACCAGTTAGATTTATTATGAACTATATTTAAAATTAAAGAGAAAACTTATGAATCAGAAATGAAATGCGTTTTTTCATTTACACTGTAAAATTTGTTCTTGACTGCAGTGAAACATATTTTCTTACATAATTATGAAACATATATGTCTTGCCGGACTACTTTCTTATAGATTCAGCCGATATACAAAATTTAAGGCTAAGACTATCAAATTGTATCAGAAATGTCAAAAATAGAAAGTACATGTATATTATAAATAGGCAACCCATGAAAAAAAATTTTTTCATACCACTCGATAAAAATAAATCCTGCATTTATAGAAAAAAAATCTTGAATATCCTCTATGTACTACTGACGCATTAAATATTTTTTGCATCTTTTAAATGTCAACATAACATCATTTTCATCTGAAATCTTTCGACTTTTTTTTAAAGTTCCACACAGTTTATTACATTTTCGTGTATTTTATATAAGTATTTCCCCTATCTAAGAATTTGATTAAATTAAAGTATCGATTTTGGCAATACAGTTGAGTTCACACTAAAGGTTACACAAAGTGCACTAGGAGTGCACTAGATGTGCACTACTAGTGCACTTCAAAGTGCACTAGTAGTGCACTTACTAGTGCACTTCATAAGTGCACTTTGTAGTGCACCAGACCTATTATATGTATTAAGCAGTTGCCTTTTTTTTCAATGAATAGCAATTTGACTTTTACAAAAAGACAGATAAATATAGATATCTGTATAATTGTTCGTCATAATAAATTTGAAGTTGTGAATATTGAATGTTGTAAAATATGGCATACAATCTTAGAACAATAATTTTTCAAAGTCATTAATTTTACTGAATTTAAAACTTAATTGTTAGAATAAGTAAATATAAATAATTATAACTTTAATGTTGATAAGTGCATAAATAAACAAAATCAATGGATATTAAATATAATTCTATTTTATTATAATCTGGTAATGAAATATGAAACATTGAAAAGCTAATTAAACAAAATTCAGTCAAGGTCTTTTTTTTGTTGTTGTTTTTTTTTTTTAGGAGGGGGGGAGGCAAACTATACCAATTAGGATATTTTCTATCCTAACTTATGGTTGTTTTAGTTAAAGATAATGATTTTAAGCATTAATAGCCTTTAATACATTAAAGATTTAATATGTTTATAACTGGCCTAAATTTTGTCAATTTTATCTCTCATTTATAATCTCTCTTGCATTCTGAAACTAAGATTTACCTAAGATTAATATAAATGATATATATATTATTCTAAAAAATAAATATTTATATATAATGGTGGTATATTAAGTATTGATATGTGTGGATTTAGTATTGATATGTACCTGTGGGACACTAGTATACTTTAACTGACATGGATATTTACAAAAGATTTAGAAAATCTTTCAATTCCATTTTTTTGAGACGACACCAATCTTAATTCTTTTTTTTTTTTCATGCATTGTAACATAATTATGCAATATGATTATTTTCATGAGTTTATTATAAAATGCAAAAATATTTCAGTTTTCTTTTTGTACTACTTGTAATGAAATTTATTTGCAGGAATACAGAATTAACATTGCCTACTTATATTTATCATCTGCCTTCTGTTATTTACCCTGAAGGGCTCTCTTATCAGCAGGGTACTATATTAAAACACCAATACACAGCATGACTTTTTGACACTTCAATCTTCTGTAACTGTATGGTATTTTATTTTAAAAAAAAAACAAAACAAAAAACATCTGCATTAAAGTGAAAAGAAAGTTGCAAAAGTTTTATAATCATGTTTTAAATGTTTTCTTTAAAAATATATTATCTTCTAATTGTGTTAAAACTGACAAGGTAAAATTTGTCAAATCTATAATAGAAAAAATTAACATTTCCCAGTTCAGAAACTAAAAGATGATTTTAATGCAGAATTGCAAGAAATATGGATAAATATTGATATGAGTTCTTTCCAGAATAAACACTGATATTGATTTTAAACCAGTTTTTTTATGATAAGATTAGAAAATTCCACTTCATAGACAATAATGACAATAATATCTAACATGCGTTTATGCCATTTTTTTATTTTTTTACATTTGATTATAGTCCTTTATCTTAGATGTCTTACATGTATTTTTGAAAAAAAAAAACAGGAAATTTTAAATAAATATTGCATACACCTGCATTTTTGTTATTTACCCTGAGGCCCTCTTATCAGCAGGAGACCAGTATAATGAAAACAGGCACTCTCAGAAAAATACCAATACACAGCATGACTTGGGGCTGTCCTCTTGTATAAAAGCATTCCCTTTATACATTAAATTTTTAATACAGAAATCTTAAATAAAGTTATCAATTTTATTTATTTCATGCACAGATATAATATTATTAACTTATATTTATCTGCATGATTTCATGGAAAAATTTAATTTTTTATATCGCAAGCATTTAGTGCTTGAAAAACATAATATCACAGTGTATGGATTGTTTTAAAATCAATGAATTTAAATATTCTGTTTCAAACTTGAACATGAGGATTGCCTGTCTCTTAAGTTATATATTCTTATGCAGAGTGGCAAGAAATGTGGATAAATGGATAAATATACAAAATTCCGCTTTAGAAAGATAATAAATATCTAATATGCATTTATGCCATTATGATTTTTTTTGTATATTTGATTATACAAAAATTATGGTCATTTATCTATATGACTAACTAGCCTGAGTGCCAACGCCTGATAAATCCCAGGCTTATGTCTAACATGCATTTTGAGAAAACCAGAGAATTTCAATGCATACTTAAAATCCAATATCCGTAAAATTGACTGTTCTTTGTTATTTACCCTGAGGCCCTCCTTATCAGCAGGAGAGTGGTATAATGAAAACAGTCCATCTCAGTAAAATACCATACACAGCATGACTTGAGATTTTCCTCTTCAATAAAAGCATTCCCTTTATACATTAAATTTTTAACATTGAAATCATGAATAAAGTTATCAAATTTATTAATTTAATGGATAATATTTTAATTATCTATATCTTTAAAACATATGCAAGCATTTTTTGTCCTCTATCTTTTGATATAAAAATGTTACTTTTTATTAATTTATAATTTTATTTACACGTTTTCAGTATACAAAAAAAAGAAACAAAAACAAAACAAAAAAGGAACGAAAACAAACAAAAAAAAAACAAGAAGAAAAAAATCTATTGACAACAGTAAAAATATTTTCCCATATTCTATACCGTCAGCTTATTTCGTCAGCAGTTTTTTAATTGTCCACCGGAAGACGATAGTCGACAATGCAAGAACGCGATGACGACAATATGATAGTGCGATGGCGACAGTGCGAGAACGCGATGACGACAATGCGATAATGCGACAGTGCGATAGTGCGGTGACGAAAATGCGATAGTGCGGCGATGGCTACAGTACGATAGTACGATGGCGACAACGCGATAGTATTATCGCACTATCGTATTGTCCCATCGCATTATCGTACTGTCTCATCGCGTTCTCGCACTGTCGCCATCGCATTATCGCATTGTCACCATCGCACTATCGCATTATCGTACTGTCGTTTATCGCATTGTTGCACTGTCGTCATCGCACTGTCGTATTGTCGTCATCGCACTATCGCATTGTCGCCCTTCTGGACATGTTGGGACAAATTTTGTGTGACAGACGGACAGACAGACGGACAGTGCACAACTAGACTTGGTACTGATCATTCCTGTAAAGTTTTGATAAAATTGCACCAGTAGTTTATGAGGAGTAGTCCGGACAAGCTTTTGCGTATCTGGCAACACACAGAAAAAAAAAAAAAGGGCCATAACTCGGCCAAAATCATTCAACCGAAAAATCCGAAAAATCCGTGCAATATGCGCAAGGACTTGAGCTACAGATCAATCCTGTAAAGTTTCATTGAAATTGCATTAGTGGTATAAGAGAAGTAGTCTGGACAAACTTTTAAAAATAAAAATTATTAAAGGGCCATAACTCCCACAAAAATCATTGAACCGAAAAATGCTGACAATATGCACAACTAGACTTGGTACTGATCATTCCTGTAAAGTTTGGATGAAATTGCACCAGTAGTTTATGAGGAGTAGTCCGGACAAGTTTTGTGACGGACAGACGGACAGACAGACGACGGAGAAGTGATCCCTATATGTCGCCACTACTCCGTAGGGGCGACACAATAAAACGACATTGCAGTTGATTTTTGGCTAAAAGTTAAAAAAAAATATAGATCAGACTAATTAAGCATACCACTAAACCTTTCTGTAGAATTGACCATTGAGCCACATATACCAGCCAGATTTTCCAAGATTTTTGAGCTAAAATAATCTTTTTGGCCGTTTTGGTCTTAATGTCAACAAAACACCAGAGTATTCCTGCAATCGCAAGTAAGACATTTAGGCCACTTGACTTCTCCACCCCTTACGATTATTTTACGCATTTTTTCTTATGTAACATATATATTATTTAATGTTCATCATATGTAATCTCATTAATTAAGTTGTTCGTCTGAGATATTGCATGCTGTTCATCATTGTGACTTTGTATGTTCTATTTTTATTTTATATAATGTTTTTGCTCTTGTATTTGTATATATGCAAACTGAAGCTGATATTAATAAACGAATCGAAACGAAACAATATCAAGATGACTTCTTGACCCCTTGGCACTTCGTCCCCT